>NW_025113108.1:58866-244403 GCF_010416935.1 Polistes fuscatus | reverse complement strand
GTTCATGGATTATGTTCATCAGGATTATTTTTTTAGGTAATTTAAATTATGAATGTTGTGTGTAGACGATTAATATTTATAAATAAAGGGTCATGATCAATTAATCCTTCATTAGCATATTTTGATTTATCTTTATCTAATTTATTAGCTCCTGTTAGTTTAAATTAATTAGAGAAATATTTTTATTAATCAGATTAGCATGTTGAAATTTTAAATTGTTATGTAGTTATAATAATTTTATGTTTTTCTTAGAGCGGTTAATTCTTTTATTTATTTAGATTTAGTCAACAACATGGTATAAAAAAAATTATTAATAAATTAGAAGATTATTAATTCATAGATTAATTATTAGTTTTATATTGAATGGCTTTAATTTTAATGGTGTGTTTTAGGACTGGAATTATTACTTAATTAAATTTAAATAGTTTAAAATTTAAAATTCTAATCTGTGGAATTAGAGATATAAAATATTGTATTTCAATTAAAATTATTTAATTAAATGATTAATGTGATTAATTAATTTATATTTAACAATAAAAAATTTATTATAGTTATAATATTATTTAACTATATATTATTAGAATTTTTTTATTATTTATATTATCAAAAATTCTTTTATTAAATAAATTAAATTTAATGGTAGAATTTATTTTTATAATTTTTAATTCAATACATTAGAATTATTAATTTTTTAGATTGAATTAGTTTATTATTTCTAAGTTTAATTATAATTATTTTTAGATTTTTTTAAGATAAGATTAATATATAGAAGGTGATATAAATATAACCGATGTTTTAATTTAAGTTTTAATATTGTTTAAGAATATTTTTTAATTATTTGTCCAAATTTTATGGTTTTATTAGGATGGTTTAGGTTTAACATCTTATTGTTTAATTATTTATTATCAAAATTGAAAAATATTTTAATTCTTGAATGTTACAGTTTAAATAATCCCATTTGAGATGTTGGGTATAATAATAATTATGAGGTTATATCTTATATTAAGATCTTGAAACGGTTTATTTTGATTTAAATTTTTTAATTTTATCAATATTATTATATTTTAGATTAATTAAAAAAAGTGCTCAATTACCTTTTTCAATTTGGTTACCTTTGGTAATAACCAAATACCTTTATCTATTACTTAGTTATAATTTTTATTTAATTTTAAAACATTACATGAATTATTATTATTTATTTCTAGAATAACGATATTGATATCAGGAATTATAGAAAACTTTGAACGTGATTTAAAAAAAATTGTTTTTTTATCAACTTTAAGTCAATTAGGTTTAATAATAGAATTTTAAGATTAAGTAAAATCAATTTCAGTTTTTTTATTTATTATTCATGCCTTATTTAAATCTTTATTATTTTTATGTAGAGGAATTTTAATTCATAAAATATAAATAATCAAGATATTCGTTTTATGGGTAATGTAATTAAATATCCTTTTGTGAGTTTAATTTTTTTATATCAACATTATTTTGTGTAGATTTTTTTTCAGTATATTATTCAAAGGATTTAATTATAGAAATATATTTAACAAGAAAAATAAATTATTTAAGTATAAATATATTATTTTTAGCTACTTTATTTACCGTATCTTATAGAGGTCGATTGTTATTAGTTGTTTACCCTACTAAAAGTAATAAATTTAATATTTTTATATTATAAATGAAAATAATTTTATAAAAAGTTTAATAATTTTATTATATATAAGATCTTTAATAATTATATATTTTGTATTAATTTTAGTTTCTTTGGAAATATTATTTTAAGATTGATTCAAAAAATATTAATAATTTATATTTTTAGTAGGAGTTTTATTTGAATATTTATGAGAAACTTAAGTTTTTGGAATGATTTAAAAATATAAAAATTTATTTAATGAGAATATGAGGTTTAAGATTATTTAATGAATTAATTATTTTTATCCTTTAAAGTACTCATTAATATATTAAAGATATTTAATAAGGGTTTAATAGAATATAGAATTACATATAGATTAAAGAAATTTATATTATTAAGATTTTTAAAATTTTTGGTTTAAAATTTGTTTTTTTATTATTTAAATTTAAATATGACGTTTATTCTATTAATATCATTATTAATTTTAATTTTTTATTTAAATAGCTTAAGAGAGAGTTTAATATTGAAGATATTAGGGTAATAATTATTTATTTTTAAATAAATTTATAAATTTAAAAATTAAATTGTTTTTTTAATGAAAATAAATTGTTTTTTTTTAACTATAAACTAGTAAGAAATAAAATGAATTTTATTTATTAATTTAAAAGTTAGAAGCTTTTTTTAATTATTTTAATTAGAAAGTTTAATTCTATTAAATTATTAACAATAATTTACCTCTATTTTGGTTTCAATTAAATATAAATATATATATATATAAAATAAATATTAATATAAATTAAAATTTAATCAGAAATTTAAATCTAAATTAAATAAGAAATAATTCTTTCATATTAAAGATATATTTAAAAATTACAAATAATTTTTTATTGAAATATAAATGGAATAAATTAACTGATATCATTAGATTAATATATAAAATTTATTTAATTCAATTAATTGGTTGTTTATTTCATTCATAACGTAATCAAATTATTAGGCATAAATAAATAATTAATATTGATAAAGTTCAAAAATATAAAGTATTTCTTTTTAAAATAGTTTGAATAAATGGAAGTAAAAGAATAGTTTAAATATCAAAAATTAAAAATTTAATGCAACTAAAAAAAATTAAACAGAAAAAGGTAATCAAGAAGTTAAAGGATTAAATCCACATTTATATGTTGATGGTTTTTCTTGATCTTTATTAATTTTTATAGAAAAAAATTATTTATTATATAAAATTAAAGTTAAAATTAATGAAATAATATATAATGAAATAGTGATAATAATTTATATTTTAAAAATAATTATTTTATTTTAAAATTAAAATGATTTATGCATAAATAAAATTTAATACTTATATTATTAAATTAATAATTTTCTTAATTAGAAGTTAAATGTTATTTTTATACTATATACGTAATTAAATAAATTAATAAATTTTAAAAAGATCATCAATAAATTAAATAAACACAAATAATCAAACAATATCAACAAAATGTTATTATCAGATTTCTGGATTCATACCCAAAGTGATGATTACAAGAAAAATCTTTATTTATTCATCGGACTAAGCAAATAATTAAAATTATTGTTCCAATTAAAATAACATGAATTCCATGAAATCTTGTGATTAAAAAAAAATTAAGCCAAAAATTGAATCAGCAATTGTAAAAGAAGTTTCAAAATATTCATGAATTTTGTATAGAGTGAAAAATATTCCAAGAATAATAATTTGTATTAAAGTTAAAATTTAAATAAAATTTGTATTATTTAATAATCTATGATGAGATCATGAAGTTGTAATCCCAAGAGAAATTAAGATAATTGAATTTAACAAAGGAATTCGCTGACAAGATCTAAACTATTGTAAATATATTTGATTGTGTATAAAAATATGACAAAAGTGTGATCAAGAAATAATTTAAAAAATTGTAAGGATAAAAAAAATTCAGAAATGAACAGGAAGCAGTATTTCGTGTCTCGTGTGAATGTATATAATATAGAAAACAACAAAATAAAAAAAAGAAAAGAAAAAAAAATTTAAGAAGTATAACGGAGAACAATCGCTTTTGAAAGTGCGCATATAGATATTTTTAAAATAACGAAAGACGATTTTCTTGAAAGTAAAGCTACAGGAAATGTTCTTTCCTTTGTCGTGTTGAATAGTATATAATTATGAGTATGAAAAAGTATGTGTGCGTACTTATCGCGTACGTAACCGAAAAAAGAGCGCCATACAGCATCGATTGGTTTCTGCGATGATAGTCCAGTCAACGAGGGCCGTTTCCTCCATGTCTCAGAAAAGAGAGTAAGAACTTGATATAAGGGTACATAGACGACGCTGAATCGAATGGTGCTAATTTTTTTGCGGTAAGAGGTGCCGTTTTTGAGAAAAAGGGTAAAAAAGGATAAAAATTGGTAAAAAATGGCTTTATCTTAGAATCTAGGCATTTAATCGAAAAAAATTTCAAACAAAAGTTGTAGAGAATTAAAATATACATAAAAAATGTTCTATGAGTTATCTTCGTATTTTCGAAAATAAGCGAATAAAATTGGATTGAAGATGGGAAAATAATTGTAAGAGTGGGGAAGCAAGTCCCGCCTCTCAGTCGGCTTTTACACGCGAGCAGGCTAGTGTGCGTGCGAGCGTCCGTGTGCACTAAATACACAAACGAAGGATCTTCGGCAATCTTCGGGACTTTCGGTCTTGAATGAAAGTGCGAGTGAGAGAACAAACCAATATTTCTCTCTTTTTATTTATCATGCGATAACGAGTATTTTTGTTTTTGGCACCGATTGTTGAGCGTTCTGTATACGAGTGCGAGTGAGACAATAAACCGATATTTCTCTTTTTATATTTTTTCTTTCGGTAGCAAGAATTTTACGTCTTGGACATCGAGCGTCGAGCGTTTTGTATACGAGTGCGAGTGAGAAAGAAAACCGATATTTCTCTCTTTTTATTTTTTCATTTGGTAGCCAGAATTTTACGCCTTCGCCATCGAGCGTCGAGCGTTTTGTATATCTATATATATCGGCGTATAAGCGCGGCATTTTTAAATCGAATCTTGATGCTTATGGCACGCCGTTTCTTTATTTATTGTCAAAAATAATGAACCTTGAGTAAAAAAAAAATAATTCATTTTAACAGAAACTATTATTATTTAGTTGAGAGTAGAAATAATGAATTAATTTTGTGCCTCGCCATAAAATTAATTAGAATAATTAATTGATATAAATTCTTTGCCTCACAAAATTTATTTGTATATCAAATTAAATACGTATTCTCTTTAAGACGAAATTTAAAATTTAAATATTTTTCCTATTAAATTATGTATTTTATAAAATTTTAAATTACTGACTTTTTGTCTCGTAAAAATTAATTAGTTTATCAAATTAAATACATATTTGAAAAAGAAGAATTTTATATCCACACATAAAATTAATTCAAGATATATATGAAAGGATATTCTAAAGACGTGAAATTTATTTTTTGTCTATACATAATTTTAATTCATTTTTATTATGTTATAAGAAAACAGTAATGCATTCTGATTCATCTTCGAAGTATTAAGAATTGTAAGAAATAAATTGAGATATTATCAAGTGGTGCGTTAGCGTAAGTAGTAACGTCTTCGCTTCTCGCGCTGGTTATTAACGTTCGATTCTTTGTGGGGAATTATTTTTTTTATAAGTTTTTCAATAGTCGCTGGGGAAAGAGGCGTGTCTTCATCGCGCGACAACTTTCGGCTGGCGCCGTCCGTTGGGAATTGTAGCGTGTTCAACAATATTCATAAATAATTAATTCACTAGGGAAATATATTATTAGAATATTTTATATTTTAAACGTATCAAAAAAGACTTACAAAAATATATATTACAAACCTAACAAATATAACAAAGAAAAACGGAAGTAATGACTAGTGTTCAGTTTTTGGTCGCTGCTAGTAAACGCGTGTGTCTTGCTCAGTGGTTGGAACGGAATAGCACGAATAGCAGTGGTTATTCATATACGTGGGATTTTTTTAGTTGTCAGTTTTCGCCACCAGAGGCGTGACGGTAAGAGTGCCGGTGGCGCCAAGTTTTGGCGTGACGGCCACAATACTCCCCCTCAAGTCTCATGAGATGATAAGTTGAAAGAGACTTTTTCTTAACATATGTTTTGGTTGGTATATTGGTTGTTGCTGTCCAGTGGTGTTCAGGTATTGGATTGGTTTGTGTAGGTTGAGCGTCATTTTCTGCGTCCGTTTTAGATATATAGGCAGATTTCAATCTGTCAATGTTAATATCCTTAAGCATACCATTTATGTCTAGTTCAAAAATTGTATCAGATTTTCTTTTTGTAATTTTATAAGGTCCTCGGTAAGGTTGTTCTAATGGTGCTTTGACATGATCTGATCGAATGAATACATGACTGCAAGTATGGAGGTTTTTTGGAATGAATATCCTTGATTTTATGTGGTGAGCTGTCGATGTCGGTCTCAATCCTCTCATGTATTCACGATGCTTTTCTACAAAAATGCGTAAGGTGGTTCCATATAGCATTTCTGCTGGTGAAACTTGAATATCTTCCTTATAACTAGTGCGAAGTCCAAGTAGTACAGTAGGTAATATTTCTGTCCATGGTTTCGGTGAACACATTAATGCAGATTTTAACGTACGGTGCCATCGTTCGATCATACCGTTAGATTGAGGGTGGTATGGTGTTGTGCGTTGTCTGTTACAGCCAATGAATCTAGTAAAAGCCTGAAACAAGGATGACTCAAATTGCGAACCTTGATCAGTCGTTATTGTTGTTGGCGTGCAATAGTGTGCGATCCAGTGATCGAAGAGAGAGGTAATGATTGTGTCTGCTGTGATGTCTATTAGTGGAACTGCAACTGGCCATCTGGAGAAACGGTCTATGATGGTCAAACAGTATTTGTAGTTTTTGTGTTCAGGTAGCACTATGATGTCCAAATGTATGTGTTTAAAGCGATCATCCGGTATGTTAATGTGTTGAGGTGGAATGCGTGTGTGTCGTTGTACTTTAGATAGTTGACAAGGTATGCATTCCCTCGACCAAGTATTGATATCCTTGTTGATGCTTGGCCATACAAATTTCTGCCGTAATTGTCGTGAAGTTGCTTTCTTGCTTGGATGCGAGAGTCCGTGGATGATATTAAAAGCAGTTTTACGGAGAGTAGAAGGAATGTAAGGTCGGATGATTCCAGTCGATACGTCACAGTAAATACTTGTGTTGTCAAGTTTGAGTTTATTTAGCTGTAGAGAAGTAGTATTGTTTTTGAGAATTTCTTTAAGTTCAGTATCGTCCTGTTGGTGTTGTTGAATTGTTAGGAAGTCTAGTGTCGTTGGTATGTCAATTGTGTTAATTCTAGAAAGAGTGTCTGCTGCTACGTTTTCATCACCCTTTACGTAGACTATGTCCGTTATAAATTGTGAGATGTAGTCAAGTTGTCTGAGTTGTTGTTCAGATGCCTTTCCTAGTTTCTGTGAGAAGGCGTAAGTCAGTGGTCTGTGATCAGTTCTTATTGTAAATTGTCGTCCTTCTAAGAGGTGTTTAAAATGTTTTGTGCTAGCGAATATGACAAGAAGTTCTCTGTCGTACGTGCTGTATCTTTTTTCAGTCTCTGTCAGTTTCCGTGAAAAAAATCCAATCGGTCTCCATTCGTTGTCATGTTCGAGTTGTTCTAGAGTTGAGCCGATTGCCGTGGTTGAAGCGTCTGTCGTGAGTCGTAGTTTGGCGGTTGGAATTGGATAGGTGTTTAGAGCTATGGAATAAAGTGCCTTTTTACAGTGGTGAAAGGATTGTTGAGAGGTTTCAGTCCAGAGGATGGGAGTCTTGTCTTTTCTTTTCGAATTTCTCAGGTAGGCTGTAAGAGGAAGTTGTATTTGTGCTGCGTTCTTGATACAAGGGCGATAGTAGTTGAACATCCCAAGAAATTTTCGGAGTTCCATGACTGTTGATGGGAGTGGAAATTCGTCAATGGCTTTTACTCTGTCAGGATTGGGGTGATATCCTTCACCGCTGATCTGATAGCCAAGAAAAGATACCTGCTCTTGTCCAAAAATGCACTTGTTGACGTTAATTGACAGCTTGTGATCTGATAGTTTCTGAAATACCTGTTGTAAGTGGTCCGTGTGTTGTTGTTGGTTTTCGGACATGACCAGGATGTCATCAACGTAAATGAAAACAAAGTCCAGTTCTCTGAATATGTATTCGATGTACCTTTGGAAGGTTTGAGTAGCGTTTTTTAATCCGAATGACATTCCAACGTACTCGTATAATCCCCAAGGTGTTGTGATTGCTGTTCTCTGTATGCTATCTTCATTTATTGGTATCTGATTATAAGCTCTCTCTAAGTCAATTGTAGAAAATATTTTTTTGCCGTGTATTGTTAAAAAAAGATTTTGAATTAGAGGTGGTGAATATTTATCCGGTACTGTTATGCTATTTAGTTTACGGTAATCGCCACAAAGTCGGTATGTATTGTCTTTCTTTTTGGTTAAGTGAATCGGACTAGCCCATGGACTGCTGGATGGTCGTATTACTCCGTTTTCCAGGAGTCGGCGTATCTCCGCTCTAGCTGCATCCGCTTTTTTTCCAAAAAGTTTGCGTAGACGTTCAGTGATGGGTGCTCCTGTGGTGACGATGGTGTGGCTAAAAGCACTCTTTGAGTCTGGCGTGAAAAAGTTTGGTTCCGTAATGTTGATGTATTTTGTGATCAAATCTGCGTATGGCATGTTATGACTTAGGATGGAAATACCATGAATCGTTGGTGTTGTGGCGGTACCCGAGATTGAGAGTGTCGTGTTACTGTCGATTAGTTTGCGGCGTCGCATGTCTATCAGTAAACCGTATTGTGCCAGGAAATCTGCACCAAGTATGGCTGTGGTTACCTCAGCTATTATGAAAGTCCAGTTGAAGGAACGTCTAAGGCCAAGATCGAGAGTCATCACCTTCGTACCATAAGTGTTAATGTGAGAGCCATTGGCAGCGTATAACCTGAGATGTTGTGCTGCAGGTTTATTTCCACACAGGTGACGAGGTAAGATGGTAACTATTGACCCTGTATCGACCAAGTATTTCAAATTAGTACGTCTGTCGTAGACGTGGAGACGGATTTCCGTTTTCCGAGGAAACGTGGTGCTGGCCTGGTCCGCCTGTACCGCGGACAGCACCCCTCCTAGTTTCCCTGCTTGTTATCCGGTCGTATGAAGTTGCATGGTTGTAAGCAACGTTGTGCATCGATTCCGAACTTGTGGTGATAGTAGCAGATGCCTTCTTTGGAACGTGATCGGCTGGGGAAACGTTGTCCTTGGTGTACCGGACGGCTGCGACTTTGTCTATTGTTGTTGTAATAGCTGTGAGAATTGTTATTATTTTCATTATTTGCTTGAGCGGATTTGAGCTCATTGTTTAAGCTGTCGTATTTAACCTTTAGGCTCTTGAATCTTTCCTCTAGAATGTCTATTTTGGTCTCCAAGGCCCTTTGGTTCTCCATAGAAGCGTTACGGTGCGAGACGGCCATTACACCTGATTCCGTACAACTCTCCAGCATCGCATCCGCCATATCCGCCAACTTTCCTAGGGGGACTTCCGTGCAACCTACCAAGTATGTCCGGATGTTTGATAGCAAACCACGGCAATACCCCAGTAGACTATATCCATTCTCCTATAATGAATATAAAAACAATTGCACATAGAATGATTTTACCTTTAAATGAAATCCATTAGATCATTCTATTTACTTACTTGAGTTTTATCTTTCAGTAGATAACTATCTGACTCATATAAACTCAATACCCCGTAAACATTGGTTTTCTTGTTCCGTAACTCTACAGGATTTATTCTGGCATCAATGATCGCTTAAAACGTAACTTCCATTGCCATTCTTATTTCTGGCGATAGAAATTTTGCCTGAATTGCACTAATTCCAAAAAAAAAGTTATCGAATTTCGTTAAATTAGAAATGCGTCTTAAACGAGATGATATTTTAGACGAATGACCTAAAAAATAATAATTTAATGAAACAAAAATAACGTACATTATTCCACTTAATTTTTATATAAAAATAAATTAAACATATTCTTACCTAATTTCCAACTTGTATTATCCTCAGATACGCAATCTTCTCCATTTAATAGATTTGCCGTAAAATCATTGATATTATCACTCTTTGGAAATTTTCCCAATATTCCAGAGATAACCACTGCATTTTCATCTAAGCCTTCTACTTCCATATTTGCTAAATGTAGCAACACGCGACGAACTATCAGCTACAAATTCGTATGACAAATAAAGCCATTCATTGAAATCGCTGTTTATATAGCCCATCGAATAAGTCCAATTTAAATTGTTAATTATGCCTAATAGTTTTGCAATTTAAATGTGTTTACTATGGATTATGCTGCGTTGTCAATGCATGATTGTATAAAAGAAATCTTTCCCTGGACTACCAATGACTTTTGATTTCTAATTCTTTTTATAGAAAAAAGATATTTATGTATGATCTATAGGGTAAACGATTCGAAAAACTTAATTCTATTAAATTCAAAAACATTTAATACTAGCTTGATATGAAAATGTTATCTAAAAATAATAAATCCGTCGAACAGACGTAAATAGCAATATACTTCAAATATAACATAGTTTTTTGGAAATACTTTTTGAACACTCCTAATGCTGGATCAAAGTACTTAAATGTAACGGAAAACTATCAATAGATAATATAATTAGGACTTCAATAAAAAGTAAAATTTTTTTATTTAACATTTTAATTAAAATTCTTTAGAAAGCGTTATACGAACTATTAATATCACGAAATAGCGATATATGGAAAAATATTTCTGGTTGTTAATATTACACGCATACGTAACTTTAATAAAAATTAAATTAGTTGGTAAGAAAAATGTTGCATTAGAAATATCCAGGACACTTATTAAATAACGAAAGAGGGAAAATATTAACTAGTTTATATAAAATTGAAAGCATGGATGCTGAATCTTTGATATTCGGTTGTGATACAATAGGCATGTGAGTTGCAAGAGGCTTAATGCAGCTAAAATATGATACAAATTGTCTAGTAGAAACATTACCTAAATGTCGTATAAATACAGCATTAGTTGTAGGACCACCATATTATGTTGTAGAAACTGCTTAGTCATTATTTATTGAAAGATTTAAGTCTTCACGTAAAAAGTTGATGAGTACATCAGAATTTTCTGAGTTGAAAATAACATTACAATTTTCACTTAAAATCCTTAGTAACTTATCTTCCCTCCCCTATACTTATATATGCCCCTCTAATTGTTGTACATGAAAGTTATGCCATGGAATTAAATGTTGTGCATGGAAATAAAGGTTATTTATATAACAAGAAAACTATAAACAAAGACAATATTACATGGAGGTGTGTTTCATATCACTCAACGCTACTTTGTCCTGCAATAGTACATACTGATACTGAAAATCTTAATGGTAAAATACAATATAATCACATTAATTATCATCCGGTTGAAAAGTCGTCAGTTGAAATGTCGCGGTTTAACAGTCGCGGTTGAAACGTCGTTGGTTGAAATGTTACAGAACCCTCACAGTCATGTCAATGGTAGTGGTCACAATGTTAGTTATATCATTCACATTGTGATAGACAGCAATACCTCCAGCTCAAACATTTAATCGTTTGTATTGAATTAAACAATTGCAATTTGGTATATTAAAGGACTCATAATCATATAACTAAATTTTCCTCAACATTAAAATTTGAGATTTTTTATAATTGAATCAATCAGTAGTTCATCGGAGTAAGCCCACTGACTTTGATAATGGAAAGTATCAAATTGATGATAGTTGCTATCCGCTAAATTCATAACAATTTTTGTACCAATAATCACAGGCTGAGGCGATGGTGCAGAAGTCATTAGTAAATTCGAAGTTGATGGAGTACATAAAATTTCATTCGCAGTCAATTAATATGCTTGTGCTATCATTTTTTTTCGCAGCCTATACGCCTAACAACATTCTCCGTTGGTATCAGCTGGATTCGCCGAGATGTGGGTATACTCACTTCAATTCTCGGTAATAAAATAAAGATTATGCAATCTCTTCTTGTAAAAAGAATAAGAGTTATTGCAATAAAAATAAATTTTACAATGTTTTAAATAAATAATTTTTAACATTAATATAATATTTGTTTCTTTCTCTTGTTTCTTAAACAATATTTCTATTTTTACCTATTAATAGATTCTTGTTTAAATTATTTTTTGTTACTGTAGATGCATTCTATACGTATAATAATTCACATGAAACCTCTGCGAATTAAAGAATCTTCCAATATAATATATTTCCTATTTATATTTTAAATTTGTAATAACTAGGATGCATTCCTTCTTCAATTTTTTCAATAGAAAATAAATGCACATGGTTTCTTTGCAGTGTGGTAAAAAGAAGACGGTGTCTTCCAAAATCTTTCTTGATTGCAGTGTTGTCAGCTTTTTCTTATCGTTGTGGAAAGTTATATACTCTCTTTTCCAGTAAAATAATTGAAAACCTATGAAGAAAGAATAAATTTAATAATGCTATAAATAATTATTTTTTAGGAGAATTATATAATGTTTACCTTTTTTAACAGATTTTGGTATTGATTTTTCCTTGTAACTGCAGCTGCATTTTATATTCGCATAATAATTCACATAGACTCTTTACGGAGGAAACATTAGTTGAAAGAAATCTTTATATCGTGAACCATTGAAAATGAAATTTATATGCATAAATCCGATGCTATAGTGGAGTCTTTTTCTTGAATGTGTTACAGTTTTTGTATATGGAATAAAAAGTGTAGAACCGCATACTTATCTAAAATTATTTAAGAAAATAGTTTATGTATGAAATATAAAAAAACGCTAAGGCCATCTTGGGACGCCTGGCAAACGTGAGACAAAGAAACTATTTTATATATATTTTATAGTGTTAACCACAAATATAACATTGTCATATTTTGAGTCTTGTAGGCAGATTTTTAACCAATCTAAACAGTTTTCGTGGTTATTAACGACAACAGTTTTTCCTAAATTTCTTTCTTTATGTAAAAGAAGAGCTGTACGACAGAGAGCAATTTTTATTTTCAGGACGACGTTTAATCCCACACTTGTCAATACAGAAATCGCATTATCTTCCTCTTTCGTTTCAATGATTGTCAATAAAAATGATTCTTTATCGAGAGTACTAATAAGTCTTCTTACATCGGTATAATGCGCGTTATTTATGATCGTTAAAATAAAATTCTCATGAATTGTCTTATAAAGCAACTCTCTAGCAATTAATTTTATGTTGAAGTTTTTCCTCGTCTGTTTTATGGTATTCTCGAGAAAATCCAAAATATTCTCAGTATTCTTTTTTGACTCATTCGTTAACAATATCTTTTCTTCACTGTTCATGCTAATATTATGTGAAATTAATCCTAGTACTGCATTTAATACGTCGTTGATATCCATCTTTGTTTTATTGATATTCTGGATAGATCGAAGTTCATCCGTGACAATTTTCAAATTCCTGTATTTAAATATTATTTCTTTAAATTGGATTCCACTCATTGCAATTCCGGGGCAAGCAATGACGTTTGCCCGTTTTTCAAACTTCATCGGTAAGGCTACGAAAAAAAATCAGGATAGTTCATATAATTTGCTAAACTATGATACATTACTTTATTTTTTTTGAAACATTTATAAACACGATATTTAAATAAGTGATCAGAAAAATGTTTTTTAATAATATAACAAGTCTGATGTACGAGCATATTTGATGTAAAAACTATTTTTATGTCGTTTGGAAAAATATATACGTATTGCCTTCTTGCATACTAGTCGTTTTTGTTTTAACAAATTGTCTATTGTAATATTTCCTAATTGTAAATGTTAGTACATAACGTTAATAATTAGCTGCCGATTATTATTGTTAAGGAAACAGTCGTAAATAATATATTATTAAAGCATAATTTAATAAATAATAATAATTTGAACTTTTTATTCTTTATTAATAAATAAAGAAAATTAAAATTTCTTTATTTTTAAAAAATGCTCTTAAGATTCTACACATTTATTTCAATTTTTATTTATGTGGTAAAGAATTTGAAGAGTTTTAGGACTTTCGGTCTATATTGTAACTTAATAGAAACGAGTAAGTTAATATTAGGTTTCAAATGCTTACCATTGTTTTCTTTCATTTTTTCTGTTAATTGTTTCATGTCGATTACAAGTTGTTGTATCCTACTCGGTACCAACATATTTTATTCCTACTGCTGATAATATGGACTTGAATTAATCGTTCTAGTAATAACCCCTAGTCTCTGCTCCATTTAAGCGTTCCATTGGAACACGATGTAGAAAGTCCGCTAATAATATTGTAAGATTCTTCATACTGGTAACCATGTAAAAGTAGACTAGAATAAATATTTTCTTCGTCTAAAATTTCCGTTTCTTCTTTTAGTAAAATGATTTCTGGAATATATTTCTTCTTTGTTTCTGCTAAGCGAATAGTTCCAGAAGCTATCATAATTTCATCTTTGGTTTTTACTTCAAATTTTCCCGAACCTGAAAATTTACATTGTTTCAAATATTGTTTTAAAATATTATATTTATAGGATTGCTATTTATACCTTTAAATGTCATAATAGTTAAATGAATTTTGCCATTTCTAGGTACTTCTAGTAATTTATTGTGAATAATAATGTTCTCGAGTATAAAAGAATTATTAGTCTTATTCGGTATAAAATTCGAGTAAATATTCACAACCAACTTTAAATAAACAGCTGAAGAAATGATAACATTGCCGTTAATTTTAAAATTTCGTAAAAACTTGTATTTATCCGATTCCAAATCTACCAGTTCTTCAGTTTGTTGAGTCTCCCGCAATTTACCACCTTCCACGTGCCTGTCAAACATACACAAAAATAGTTTATACCATCCATTTGAGAAAAGTCTATTTTGTACTTACCAATCAGAACTGTGTTCCCATCGAACAAAAGGAGAAATAGATGGGGTCTCTCTAGAAACAGGATAAGGAACTCTCTGATAGAGCTTTCCTGGCGTAATTTGAAATCCAAGATTATAAAGCTTTCCTAATGTGGATAAAATAAAAGTTGCATTGTCCTTATGGCCTCGTTTTGTTAATGATAAATTAATGCAACCACTGTCCAATGATTTTTTTAGAATTGCCCAATAAATTAAAAGTATTAGGTTATTTAATTTAAAAAAATTCTATTAAGAAATATTTTCTAAGGAAGAAGCCTGTAGAAGTTCATGGAGAGAAATTTCAATCGTTATAGCGTTTTGTGGTAACATTGTTAATACTTCTTCGAATAAGACAGGAGAAAGCAGATTATTCGTATGATATTCCGGTGAGGAAATTTTAGCTTTCATTAAATGCCACTCATTTTTTGGAATAGACGTGCATATCCAACGTTTACTGCGAGTTTTTGGTTGAGAGATTACTTGTTTTAAGTATTCTAACAACTTTGGACCAGCTGGAGAAATATACCGACTATGAAAAGCAATATTACCAGTCGGCACGGTTTTAACAAATATTCCATTACTCTAAAGAAAATATAATTACAGTTTCAAAATTTTAATATTTTAAATGTCTATGAAAAAATCTTTCTAAGCATTACCTGTAATTCTTTTACAAAAGCTTTTATGGACTCGGTAGGTCCACTTATGGTAGAACTGTCGGGTCCATTATGACAAGCAACATCAATGTCTTGAGGACAAAAATGTCGCAACTGTTTGTAACCCAGACCTACTGCGGCCATCGTTCCATGTATCAAATCACTTTCCACTGAAGCCAAACCACGATAAAGAGCGCTTAAAATCATTTCCTCAGCAGTAAAGCAACCATCTGCGTAAGAGCAACCCAGCTCATCAACAGAATGCCCGATCATGTAATTCGGTTTCACGCCAACAGCATATAGAGTATCCACCAGACCGATCTATGTAACAATTATTCGAAATTATTCATTACAAAAAAATAAACACTGCGCTGAAGGGGAAACATCAGATATATTATTACTTGTATTGCTGCTATTCCCAGAAAGCAGTTTATAATATTATCGTATATTGTTGGATTTTTATCGCATATAATATGCACAATATCGTAACCTCGCGGTCTTAAAACTTCATCACATTTTTTTATTGCTTTGGCAAAGATTAGTATTTTCATTAGTGATTTACCTAAAAGAGAATTTTACATTTATTATATATGAAGAGAGAGAGAGAGAGATGTAACATTTTTTAATTATTTAAATATAAGATTTGTAGTACCCATTCCAGTCTATTGTGATCTCATCCCCAAAAAAACGAACCAAATCTCTCGAGATTGAGCTGAAAAATTAGCTTGAACAATCTCTATCGATTGCTCTGAATCAGCTGCTTCAAAATCTTGAATTACTGTATACCCAGAATACAGAGAATTAGGAAATGGTTTCTCAGTAATATCAGTAATTAATTGAGCCAGTTCATCATCTCCTCTGCTCGAATTTAACTAAACACAAATTGAATATAAATCACGATCATTTTGCCTAATCACTTCGGTCGTAAAATAAATATCTTACAATATTAAAGATCGACGATATCATTTCCTGAGTTCGACAAGAAGCTACAAAAAGTCGTGGCATTTTATATGATGAAAGTTTTCTCCTTTGCTTCTTTTTTGAATGACGTTTTAGGATAATGTGAGAGAAGGAACCGTTTAAAGCAGCTGTGTTAACAGCAGCGCAACAATACGTCCAAGGTGTTGGTTCGGTAATTACTTTTACGCGTCCATTCCAAAGGCATTGGGCTTCTTCTGGAGGCTCGGAATAATGAAGATTCGGAGGTATAACTCTGGTCTCCATAGCAATTAGTACCTAGAAATAAAAAATAAACAAATGTAGAAAATTAAACCAAATTTGTTTTGTTTTATATTTAATTTTGTCTTTTCAAAAAATTTACCTTGATTATCGAATTTATTGCATTATTATTATATGTGTATTTGCCAAAATTCCTCCAACACGGAGTCCTCCGGCGATTGGATTAAGCGTTAATTGTCGCCTCTACTTCTACTACCGGGTTACCACCTCTACGTCTATTACCGGGTATATCTCTAAGACGTATTCGTCTCAACAGATGAATTCTTTGCCTCTCTCTAGTATTCCTCTCGCTTGTAGTCTCCGATTAACTTGTCTCCAAGTGTCCTCGTAGGCGTCCAGCGGTTGAATAGACCGAATGTCTTTTGTAATGAGCCCTGCAGGGTGCTCTCACTCGACGGTCGAGTGGTGGGGTTATGCATGCTAGTTACTAGTAACTCTCTATCGATTTAGTGGGCGCATAGTAATCTCGTATTTTAGTTACAATCGATTTTTGGCTATGATCGATTCCGATCGTACATACTCCCCCCGTTGAGAGGGTACCTATCAACAATATTCTTAACCTACGTAGGTATGACGTTAATTTCTTAATTTAGGTTACAATGGGTTTGTCGTAGATCGTTTAGCGTCGTTATAATGTCGCTGGCCAGGCGACTTATATATCTTGTATATCTTGTACGTACAAGCTTATCTATTGCAAATTACATTATGTCTTAATATTTCGTTTAGCGTGCATATTTAAACTATTCATCTATCACTTAATAAAGGACAGATGGTTGTCGCGTTTCGCTTGATGTTTCCGTGAGTAGTTTTTATGGTTACTACCCGAACCACGTTGTCTTCTCCGGGATGGACGTCTATGATCCGTCCCAATTGCCACCTCATGCAGGGTTGATTTTTATCGATGAGGATGACTATTGTGTCCTTCTCCAGTTTATATTGGGAATTATTCCATTTCTGTCGTTTCTGCAGCTCGCGTAAATATTCGATGTACCACCGTCGCCAGAAGTCTTGTCGCACCTTTGTAATGTGCTTCCATGACGATAGTCGATTTATCGGCGTGTTTTCGTAGTTTTCTTCTGGTAGCATATTAAGAGGTCTTCCTACTAAAAAATGTGCAGGTGTTAGAGCTGTCGCATCGTTCGGATCTGACGAAATAGGGCATAAAGGTCTCGAATTTAATATGGCTTCGATTTCGATCGCGAATGTGTTCAGTTCCTCATATGTAAATAAGGCTTCTCCTACCACCCGTCTAAAATGGTGTTTGAATGACTTAACCGCGGCCTCCCATAGACCTCCGAAATGAGGTGATAATGGGGGGTTGAAGTGCCACGAGATTCTTTGGTCGGTCGCGTAATTATGGATCTTTGTTTTGTACTCTTCCGATTCGATTAACGCGTATAATTCCCTTAATTGGTTGTTCGCCCCGACAAAATTGGTACCGTTATCCGAATATACGTGCGATGGAATCGCTCTTCGCCCCGTGAAGCGTCGAAAGGCGGCCAGAAAAGCGTCTGTTGTCAAATCGCTGACTAACTCGATATGCACGGCCTTTATGCACATGCAGACGAAGATGCACCCGTATATCTTCACGCGACCCTTATTTCGGTATTTCTTTTCTTTCACGTAGAGTGGACCAAAGAAATCCACTCCAGTGTGGGAAAACGCGATGGTTTCTTGGACTCGAGATCTCGGTAGATCGCCCATTTTGTATTGTATGCCAGATGCACGGAATCGAATGCAACGTACGCAATGACGTACGATTTTTCGCACTTGATTCTTACCGTCCAAAAGCCAAAATCGTTGGCGTATAGCGTAGAGAGTAGTTTGTATGCCGGCGTGAAAATTTTGTTCATGGAATTTCCGGATGAGGAGATCGGTCACGTGGTGGTGCGATGGTAATAATATTGGACATTTCTCCTGGAAAGGTAAGTTCGCATTCTTTAATCGGCCTCCTACGCGAATCAAGCCCGTTTCATCGATGATTGGGTTTAACGCGGCGAGTCTTGCGCCCTTTACTCCCCCCGATTCAGTTAATCTATCCTTTTCGGCGCGAAATTGTTCATTTTGTATGAGCCTGAGTACGTGTCGTTCTGTATCTATTATTTCCGCGGTCGAAATTTCTCCCGATATGAATTGGTTTTGACCCATCTTCTACATCTAGCTGTGATTCGTAATAATCGCGTGTAGTTAGAGAATCGCCGAAAGATGCTCTCCGGTTCGATCCGTGTCATCAATAATGGAATTTTTTTAAGTTCGGGTAGTTCGTCTGTCTCTGTTTCGGTCTGAATTGGCCATTCAAGTTCCGGTCGGTGAAGCCAAGAAGGGCCATGAAACCACGAATTGTTTTTTATGAATTCGCGTGGAAGTTGTCCGCGAGATAATGCGTCCGCGGGATTGTTCTCTGTACGTACGTGCCGCCACGTGATCCCTACACAAATTTCCTGGATTTCGCGTACGCGATTCGCCGTGAATTGTTTCAACGTGTTGGGATCCTTTCTTAACCAACCTAATACAATCGTGGAATCGGACCAAAAGATTATCTTGTTAGGTCTTATTCCGCAAGATGCCCGTATCTCTCTATATAGTCGAGCAAGCGTTAATGCTCCACACAATTCTAATCGCGGTATGGTCGTGTCCTTAAGTGGAGCCACGCGGCTCTTCGCGCAGAATAATCGTATGTGTACGTTACCAACTTGATCTCGCGATCTTACGTATAAACTGCCACCGTAACCCGCCTGACTCGCATCGCAAAATCCGTGGATTTGTACTTCAATGTGATTATCAATGATCAAACGTCTTTCAATGGTCAAATTGTCAATTAATTTTAATTGTTCCGCGAACCTTGTCCAGGAGGAATGCAATGCATTAGGTACCGACTCGTCCCACTCGACCTTAGTTTTCCAGCAATCTTGGATCAAGATTTTAGCTGTTAAGATAATGGGGCCTAATAATCCCAGTGGGTCATATATTTTCGCGATTTCCGACAGTATCCGACGTTTTGTGATTTTCTCATGAAGGTCTATCGGCGCGACTGTATAGATCAAATGATCATGATGTGTATTCCATGAAATTCCGAGTGTCTTTAGGATCGATGTTTCTCCGGAGAAGAATTCGACGTTAACCTTTTTTGTATCTAATTTATCGAGAATCGGCCTATAATTGGAAGCCCATTGCCGTATGTTAAAACCGCCTCGTTTTAATATCTCGATGGTCTGGTCTCGTATTCTCCCGAGTGTCTCCATCGTCGGTTCCCGTGATGAGATCGTCGACGTATAAATCTCGGTTTAGAATCTCAGCTCCGAGGGGATAATTGACGCTTTCATCCTTCGCTAGTTGCTTTATGGTCCGAATGGCGAGAAAGGGTGCTGACGCTATACCGAATGTAACCGTATTGAGCTCGAACGTACGAATTCGATCCTTATGTATCCAAAATATACGTTGATATTGCCGATCGTCCGGATGTATCCATATCTGTCGATACATTTTCTCTATATCCGCGGTTAACACGTATCGATATGTACGAAATCGCAGTAAATGTTCCACTAATGTGTCCTGTATCGTAGGCCGACTAACAATGTACTATTAAGGGAAATGCCCTGATTATTCTTTGCAGAAGCGTCGAATACGACTCGAACCTTGTCGTTGTGCTGGTTGATTTAATAACGGCGTGGTGGGGAAGATAACAGCCGCCCGTCGGGTCGTCCTCGACAAGCGACATGTGTCCTAATGTTAAATATTCCTGCATGGTGCGCTCATACTCTTTCCGAAGTTCCGGGTTCGCGTTCAACTTTTTCCATAGGTTGTGGAAGCGGCGTAAAGCTATATGATACAGCTCGCTGTAATCGTGTCCCTTTTCGCGGAATGGTAAACGCACTATATATCGTCCCGTTTCGTCGCGTTTTGTATTTTGAGTATAATGGGTTTCGCATTCTACTTCCTGTGTTCCTTCCGTTCGCGTCACGATCGCGTCCTCGATTAACCAAAACCTTTCTAATTGGTCTCTCAACTCTGTGGTCGCGAACAGTGCGGTTTTTCTTTTGATTCTTCCGAGTCGATTCCGCCGACGACTACCCAACCTAACTGCGTCTTTTGAAGTATTAGATCGCCGCGGGCGCGTGACAAACGAAATTGTCCAACGGACATAAGGGATAACGTGGCTCCGGAACCTATCAAAATATCCACTGGTCGCGGTAAGTGAAACTGAGGGTCTGCTAATTTTCGATCGATTGGAATCTTAATAAGTTCTCGAGGAAAGACTTCGCTTGGAACTTGGTCGGCTATCTTGGGTACGATGAGTAATGAAAGGTTCCGTTTATATCGACTATCTAAGGATTGAATTGTTATCTCGATAATACCCGTCGATCGAGTTCGTGTATCATTAATGGCATTGATAGGAATTGAATACGGTCTGATTGGTAAACGTAATTCCTTCGCGACGTCTTCGGTTATAAAATGCGCTGCTGCGCAGGTGTCTAATAGTGCGCGGCATTGCTTATAAGTTCCGTCCCCCCTTCTCACGCGACACATCGCGCTCATGAGTAATTGAGGCGTTGTACCTCGCGGGTTAACGTGAAAAACTGGCCTAAGTCACAATGTTTTAGAATCGGTTTGAGACGCGGTCGCGACAGCTTCCCTTTTTGGCGACGGGCTTTCATAATTTTCCGCGTGATTATTTGAATCAGTTCTATGTAACGATGTATGATGCGGTCTGCAGCAAATCTGACAAAGTGGACCTGAACAGTTTCCTACATGTCTTTTTAAACAATTTGGACATAATCTCCGAGATTTTACTACTGTCCATCGCTCGAGCGGTGTCATGCGTCCGTATCGACTACAACGAAATAGTGCGTGAGAATTTCTTTTACAAAGGGTGCATTTCTGTTTAATCTCCGTGAGAAATGTACGCGTGGGTCTTACAATTTGTCGTTTCCGCGGTCGTAACGCGGTCGGTTCGGTGCGTTTACGTTTTTCGCGGGGCTCGTCTTTGATATCCGTCGTTAGCTTCTCCGAAGCACTGTATCGGTGGTCTATCTCTTTTAAAAATTTATAAAGTTCCTTGAGGGTAGGGTAATCGTCCGAATTGAGTTGTCGATCCCATTCTTCCCGAACGCGACGAGGTAAAAGGCGCTCGATAACGCGCACTGTTAGGGCATGAGGCTCGTTAAACGAATCAATCATGTTGAGATATGCCTCCGTATCTCTTATGAGTTTTTGAATCCCTCTTGCCGAATCATCCTCGGAGTGTGTTAAATCCAGAATCGCGTCGAGAAGTCTTGCTAGCAGTACGCGTTTTCTATCGTATTTTTCTAATAATGCTTCCCACGCGAGTTTGTAATTCGACCCGTCCCCTGAATATAGTGTAATCACTTCGAGTGCACGGCCCTGCAATGCATCTCGAAGATAGGCGTGTTTTTCTAGATCGGATATGTCCGACCGCGCGTCTATCAGAGTTAAAAAACCTTTCTTAAATTCTAACCATTTTTCTAATCTTCCATCAAATTTAGGTATCTCAATTCGTTTTAATTTAATCGGTCGGTCGGTCGTACTCGTCTGATTTGAAATTATACTGTTATCGTTCGGGATGTTAGCCGCGGGTATTGGATTTGGGTGAACTCTCGCTTCTATGGCATGGTACCGGCGTAATATTAACATTACTTCTTGTATTTCTTCTTCCCCTAAATCCTCATCATCACACTCCAGTTGTGCCTGATCGTATGCTTCTAAGTGTTTCGTGATTTTCTTAAATCGACCTACTAATGTTGTTTCATCTAATCTCTCCCCTTCAATTTCTTGTTCAAAAATTGTCAATTGCATTTTTAATGTCCTTCGTAACCGATTCAAACGTTCCTTCGGTTCCATCGTTTACCGGTTTTAATTATCTTACTTTTCGAAGATGGGTTAATGTAAATTATGTTGAATACGAAGATTTTAATATATGAATTTTTGTTATAATGCGTCGGGTTTCCGATTACGCGGTTACGGTCCTGAGCTGTGAGTTGGTAAAGAAGGGGGTGGGGGTCCCTTATCTATCGGCTCTATCGACGTCACGATTTCGTCGTTGCTTAATCTTATGTTTGAAAAAGTATCGTTGCTAAGCGATGTAACCGTGGAAACTGTTATCGCTCTTTGTCCGAAAACAAAGCGATTTGAAAATATGTATCGTTGCTAAGCGATGTAACCGTGGAAACTGTTATCGCGCTCTTTGTCCGAAGAAAAAGCGATTTTCAAATTCTATTAATATACGTTATTTCGGTTAAAATTTGAAGTGGATTCGAATGAGTTGTTTCCGATTTTAATATACCAATTTAGTAAGAAAGATGAGAGAAAATAATAAAATTTATATTAGAAATTACGAACTTCTACGGGGTTCGAAGACGTAATTTCCTATAGAATATTTTATAATATTTAAAGTGGATACGCATAAACGTATGCACAAATGATGCAATCTATTATCTCCCTTTCGAATCCTTTGTGATGACTAGCTCGACGTGGCCGCGTGTATGTTCAGGAACTAGATTTTCTCAGTGGCGATTCCGTATACGCAGCTTCACTCAAACCAGGAATCAGAAATTCACACCTCACAGGAGGCACCAAAATGTATTTGCCAAAATTCCTCCAACACGGAGTCCTCCGGCGATTGGATTAAGCGTTAATTGTCGCCTCTACTTCTACTACCGGTTACCACCTCTACGTCTATTACCGGGTATATCTCTAAGACGTATTCGTCTCAACAGATGAATTCTTTGCCTCTCTCTAGTATTCCTCTCGCTTGTAGTCTCCGATTAACTTGTCTCCAAGTGTCCTCGTAGGCGTCCAGCGGTTGAATAGACCGAATGTCTTTTGTAATGAGCCCTGCAGGGTGCTCTCACTCGACGGTCGAGTGGTGGGGTTATGCATGCTAGTTACTAGTAACTCTCTATCGATTTAGTGGGCGCATAGTAATCTCGTATTTTAGTTACAATCGATTTTTGGCTATGATCGATTCCGATCGTACAATATGTGTTACCAATGTTCGACTTAACAGATCCTATTAAAGAGGATTAGAAAGACTTCGATCTTGACCATAAACAAGATCTATTGCCTTTAATTCTTCGAGATCCCTTGATTTTATTCCTGTACCATCGGCCTCGATGTATGTTACGTCGCTTGGTTTTAGGCCGCAGTGTTTCAATGTCTGTTTCATTATTTGAGCCTGAGATTCGGCTGTGGGAAATAGACACGTGTTTCTTGGAATTGCTTCAGTGTACTTAACAGAAAGATTAACGACCTCGGCATAAACCCGCTTTGCATTTTCGGCTCTTTGAAGGAAAATGGTTCCTACCGAGTCGCTTTTCGAGAATCCAGACGCTTTCTTATCAAAAGATCTATTTACCCCGTCTATTGACAACAAACCTAAATAAAGGAATGCATAGAACAAAAAATTATTCATAAATTACGAAAAATTTAACTTTCTGTTCTAAGATTTGTAATTATAATAAAAAAAAATATAAGAAAAATTACCTTTTTGTCTTTACATGCAAGAACTGGAATAAATTATATCTAATATACTCTTATTTTACCTAATTCGTACAGTTGGTTAGATGTTTGGGGAAGTAAGCTGAATATACAACCACTAATTTAACTCAACATTAAAATTTTAGATTTTTGTATAATTGAATCAATCTGCAGTTTATCGGAGTGAGCCCACTGACTTTGATAATGGAAAGTATCAAATTGATGATAGTTGCTATCTGCTAAATTTATAACAATTTTTGTACCAATATTCACAGGCTGAGGCGATGGTGCAGAAGTCATTAGTAAATTCGAAGATGATGGAGTACATAAAATTTCATTCGTAGTCAATTGGTATGCTTGTGCAATCATTTTTTTTCGCAGCCTATACGCCTAACAACATTCTCCGTTGGTATCAGCTGGATTCGCCGAGATGTGGGTATACTCACTTCAATTCTCGGTAATAAAATAAAGATTATGCAATCTATTCCTGTAAAAAGAATGAAAGTTATTGCAATAAAAATAAATTTTACAATGTTTTAAATAAATAATTTTTAACATTACTATAATATTTGTTTCTTTCTCTCTTTTCTTAAACAATATTTCTATTTTTACCTATTAATAGATTCTTGTTTAAATTATTTTTGTTACTGTAGATGCATTCTATACGTATAATAATTCACATGAAACCTCTGCGAATTAAAGAATTTTCCAATATAATATATTTCCTATTTATATTTTTAATTTGTAATAACTAGGATGCATTCCTTCCTCAATTTTTTCAATAGAAAATAAATGCACATGGTTTCTTTGCAGTGTGGTAAAAAGAAGACGGTGTCTTCCAAAATCTTTCATGATTGCAGTGTTGTCAGCTTTTTCTTATCGTTGTGGAAAGTTATATACTCTCTTTTCCAGTAAATTAATTGAAACCTATGAAGAAAGAATAAGTTTATTATTGCTATAAATAAATATTTTTCAAGAAATTATAATATTTGTTTTTTTCAGAAGAAAAATTTTTATTTTTAACTTTTACCAGACACATGTCTTGCTTGTTTCTTGTAACTGCAGCTGCATTATATTGGCATAAAAATTTAAATGGAATCTCTATGACAAAGACATTAGTTGATGCAAGTCTACAATATTTTCTTGCAAGTTAATAAGCAATTATATCTATTTCAATACCTGGTATGACGCTTGGAGAAACATTACGCACAAGTATATATTTCCTAATATATTGTATTTGCTATTAGTTTTTTAAATTTATAATAACTAAGATGCATTCTTTCTTCACTTCCTTTGATAGAATATTAATAGATTTGATTTTCTCCCATTATACGTAAAAGGAAGGCGGTATCTTCCAAAATCTATCATGATTGCAGTGTTCCTTGTTTTGTTGTTGTGTACCTCAATTAACTTCAGAAAAGATTTTTATTACTAATATTCACAATTAAACAATGATTTTGATGATATTTTTG
The DNA here is from genome assembly GCF_010416935.1 of Polistes fuscatus. Classification (NCBI taxonomy): domain Eukaryota; kingdom Metazoa; phylum Arthropoda; class Insecta; order Hymenoptera; family Vespidae; genus Polistes; species Polistes fuscatus. The sequence goes on along the minus strand of NW_025113108.1, from coordinate 218,901 downwards.
AAGATATTCACTGTTTTTTAATATCAATCCCCACCATACATAATAATTAATATAAACTAGTGTGTAAGAATAAGACGAGTGTCTTTGTTAATGGCCCAGCAGTGCGTGCTTAGCAACAGTTTGAATAGTGGAAAAACTTGATAACAACATTTCGATATTTTCAATATTTTCAATATTCTCAAAATGATTGAGGCGCGTATTTTGAATATACGCTAAGAATTTATAATCGTTACAAATGATACATAAATCGTTATCACGTTGAGTGCAACACGAATTGTGAAGGAAGTCCTCGTCAGGCTACGCTCGTTTTTTAGTATTGAAAAAGAAGTATAACTTCAAAACAAAAATAATAATATTTACATCGCACGATACGTTTCCAATCTTCTTCTCGATATTTTTATAATTAATTACAGATCAACTATCACAATAATTACATATTATTGTTATAATTATTAATAATAATAATTATTAATTTTCCATGTTACTTTTTAATTAATATTATTATATTATTATTATTATATTATTATTATAAATTTTCTTTTTACATAGAATATAGTTGATAAAGAAATATGTTCTCCCCTCCCTGCTTGATGATCGATAATATTCGCTAATGTGAGCCGATTATTTTTCTTTTATTATTATATTTTATCCATTTATTTATTTAATTTTATAATATATATAGCGTGACCAGGTAAGAAGGGGGAGGATTAGAAGTATGAGAAGATAAGCTACTAATTCTATTATTATTTAATTATTTAACAAAAAAAAAATATAATTTCGAAAAAAAGAAAAGAAACATATTATTTTCAATCGATTGCGCGATATATTATAAATATATAAGAAAGAATAAAAAATATCAAAATATAGATATCAGTCTACACTAAATATAAGGAAGATATATCGTATTACTTTATGCGTCACGGCAATGGTGCGATGACAGCACTAATTCTCGCTCGATCATTGTCAAGCAACGCTGAGTTCGATTAGTACTTTGATGGGTGACCCGCTTGAAAAAAAAAAAAAAAGAGGAAGAAGAAGAGAAGACGAGATTCATGCTTGTTGTAAATTTGAAATCGCTTTGCTGCACATCGTAAATACCGAAAAACCTCGTGGTGTCGATTTTTTCCATGTCGCTCGTAAAAATTTTACTCTCATTTAATTTTCCATAACGCGCCAAAAGAAGTATAACTTCGAAAAATTTTTATTCGCATGTATTTACCAAATAAAAATATTTCGATTGATGAATCATTAATGCAATGTAGAAGCTGTTTGCATCACATACAATTCATTAGAACAAAACGAGCGAGATTTGGTAAATTCCATACTGTGCGAAGATTTAACCCATTACCGCTGATCAAGGATCAGTTATAGACGCTTTACAAGACGCACGCTTTTTTTCCAAAATAGATATAAAGAATGGATTTTTCTATGTGTCAGTAAATAAGAACAGTCGAAAAAACACAGCATTTGCGGTGTCGAACGGTCATTATGAATTTTTAAAAATTTCGTTTGGGTTATGTAATTCACCTTCTGTTTTTCAGAAGTTCATTAGCTTTGTATTCAAACGAGAGGACAAGGAAAAGACAACGTTTTCGGTGGGCAGAGGACTTTGGCAGTTTAAGGTGATGCTTTTCGGACTTTGCAATGCCCCAACAACGTTCGAGCGACTCATAGGGCGAGTTCTACGAGATCGTCTCGAGCAAGCTTGCTTGGTCTATTTGGACGACATCATAATTTACGGAAGAACGTTCGAGGAATTGCAGCTCAACCTGGGAAAGATGTTCGAGCAACTACGTTCCGCCAAGCTGATGATCAATGCTAAAAAGTGTAAATTCTTTCCGAGGGAAGTGAGATATCTTGGTCACATCTCCGAAGAGGGCCTTGCCATAAATTCAGAGAAGGTAAGGATGGTCAGAGAGAGAGTGGACGTTTCGAGTGAACGGTCATGAAAAAAAGTAGTCATTGGAAAAATTAAATGATAAAGAAAAAAACCACTGAAAATAAAAGCGAGTGTGAGTTAAGAAAGTGGAGAAGTAGCTACAAGTGAAGGAGTACAAGTGAAAATTACGCAGTTTAGAGGGATTATAAAAATTAGGCGAGATTAGAAAGGAGGTAACCGTGTAAAGTTGGGAAAACACGTGCTAATGTAAAAAGTACTTAGAGTAAAAGGAAAATAAAGAATAACTAGTAAAGGTGAGTTGTAAAGTAAAAGTAAATAAATCAGCATTAAAAAGTTGGCATAGAACCTCAACAGATGAAAAAAATGAATAAGTGCATTTAATTGCTAGATATTTGCTAATTCAAAATCCATAATTACTAATTTTTTTAAAAGGGTTCAAAAAAGACGTCTTTTTATGAATTTTTTATAGAAACAGTTTTTATTTATCAATTACAAGTGATGGTAATTCAAATAGAGCCTACTTTTAACAATACAATAGCACATTGATCATGTAAAAATATTAATGTGCACCGCTCCTGTAGATGATGTCCCGAACGACTTCTAAAAAAAGACGCTTGGCGGTGATCTCTATTTGGGCGGTTTGGATTATCCGAAATAAAAAATAATTGTAGATTCTTTTAAAGGATAGATTAATGCAGGTATTGAATAGAGGAATTATGAAAATTTTGATTTTAGACAAAATGGTGTCTATTTGAAAAAAATGTTTCGTTTTTGAGTGAAATTTTTACTCTAAATTGTAAAAAAAAAAATAGAAATAGTTTTTTTTAATATTATTAATCCCATCAATACCCGAGGAATATATCTAAAAAGATGTAAAAATTTGTGTAAAAATTCGAAACCGATCGATTGAGCCATTTCTAAGAAATCGAGATCACCGACTTTAAAAACACTGTTTCGAGAAAAACGCGTTTAAAGTTTCAAAAGACGCTTAAACTAAGTTAAATTTTTATTTTTTGACTTACATTGAATCATCTATGAGTGGAATAAATGTTATACGCATGCGCAACCACAAATTCAATGCGCAAGCGCACTTTGAAAAAAATCTCCCACTCAAAACATTTCCACATTTGTAACTATTAATAACTAATTAAATAATTAATTTAAAAAGTTAGCAATAAAATGAACTTATTCATTTTTTTTAGCTGTTGAGGTTTAATGTCAACTTTATAATACTTAAAAAATCAGTGATTAAACGTGTTAAAATAAGGTGAAAAGTAAAAAAGAGCAGTGACGGGTGAAAGAAAAAAGCCGAGGTTAGAATAGAGTATAAAAGTGTCTAGAGCGGAAAATTGAAAAAGGTAGATAAAGAAGATAAAGATAAAAGTAGATAAGAAAGATTCCTTAAAATCCGGTAACTGATAAACCAGACGTCTAGTGTAGCAAGTGAAGTCGGCAAAGGGGATCTCTTGTTTATCATCTGATTTATAGTCAGTAACAAAGATTTCTGTCTTATCGTTGAAAACCTACTATAATGGCCGGAAAAACGAATGGAAATTTGAATATGAGAAGTAATAAAGGCATAAAGCCAAAGGAGCAGTCGCTGTTAAACTTTCGAAGGAAAATAAAGAAAGTAGAGAGTTAAATTAGAAGATGGGCAGGATAAGTATGGTCAAGAAATTTCCCAGTACCCCGAGACAAACAGCAAGTGAGGAGCTTTCTTGAGAATTGTTCTTATTACAAGAAGTTCGTGAAAAGGGTTCTCGATGATAGCCAAGCTTCTGTATACACTGACGGAGAAAGAAAAGAAATTCTCCTGGAATGCAAAATGTCAACGGTTTTTCGACGAATTGAAGAAGTCTCTCATCTCGCCGCCGGTTCTGATCTTCCTTGAGGCAGTGAACCAATTCGTTTTAGACGTGGATGCTTCAGAGCACGGCTTAGGAAGAGTGCTGTCTCCAAGCCGTAAGTTTATTTTGCGGACGGATAACGCTTCTATTCAGTAGCTCGTTTCATTCATGGAGTTTGACGGACAGTTGGCTCGATGATTCGAGCGTTTGCAACGATATAAACTTTGAGATCCTTCACAAGAAAGGGAAGACCCATGAAACGCGGATGTACTGTCCAGACGTACTTGCAAAAAAACCGGGTGCTCTTATTGCGCAAGCGGGAAAAAGCGGAGAAAAAGCTTGAAGAAAAGGTAAAGAGGATCATCTTAAGGGAGGACGAGACTAACAAGTGGAGAAATGGCTGCTCTCAAGGAGATGGGAGCATCCGAATAAAAATGAGTTCATTTTGCAGGGGATTGTACCAAGCGCTCAGACTAAAGAGGTCTTGGAGGAAGCACATGACAGCTCGACTGGAAAACATTTCGAGATGAACAAGACTCTGGATAGAATTCGCAAAAAATTCTATTGGATTGGGTGTAAGCAAGAGGTCAAAGAGTGGTGCGAAAGATGGTCCGTTTGTGTAGCCAGGAAACGTCTTTCGGAGATGGAAAAGGCGAGAAGAAAATCTAAAACGTGTATACTGCTACTTATTGTTCACTCCTGAATTTTTCCTATCACAATACTAGCACCTAGTATAGGGAATTACAATGAAGTGGACGTGAATACACTCAATAACGTAACACAATAGCTAAGTTTAGTTTGTGTAAACTAAATCTATGTGGGATCTCCTCTCACTAGTCAGTCTTCCAAAAGGATATTTGACGAACAAAAAAATAGGAATTCTGATAATGTTGATGATAGGTTCGTTATGGAAGGAAAGATCTCTTCACGGAAATGTAATATATTCTGATAAATAAATTACAAAAATAATATTAATAATAATACAGTAAGACGTATTCGCTGCTTGATTATTAGACGCTGACCGTATTCTTAGATCTTTTTCTCCTGTATTCGATCTTTGTCTCACCGTAAACACTCTATCATTATTCAACTGATTACATTATTGTTTTGCATATTAATATTTTGTTATAAGATGTGAAATGTAATTTCCTGCCGATCAGCAAATTATAATTACCTGTTAATTTATTATATTCGTTCGATTTTAGATTACGATTTTTTGATGGTAAAAATTTAATTATTTGATCTTAAAATGCAACTATTTATTACTAACGTTATACTGTAACTTCTCGTAATCCTATCTAATGTACTGCAGGATGTATTAATGCAGAAGTTAATACTATTTATAACAAAAGAATTTGAATTAGCAGATTGATAATGCACCAACCCCGATTGTACATACTCCAAAGGCGAACTAATAAGAGGATCTTACACTGGGATACACACGGATTTTAACGAGCTTTGGTATATTAGTGGTATACTTTTACGGTGTTATCGTAGTAAAGGGTTTTTTCAAAATGCTCAGCCAATTTTGAGAAAAAAGGTTTTAAAGCTTTGATTTTTGTTATATATGTATTTATAATATCTTAATTTCGACCGTCTATCAAGTGGCTCGCTAGCGTCAGTAGTAGCGTTCTTGCTTCTCGTGCCGCTAGTTAGTGCTCGATCCTTCATGAAGGAAGTTTTTTTTAATAATATTTTCTATATGTTTTCAAATATTTTTTCATATTTCTTAATTTTTAAATATATACAGAGAAGAGAAAATTATTTATTACAAAAAAATTAAAAATAATAAATTTTTCAACATATTGCGCAAATAATAAAGGAAAATTGACTACTTGAATTACAGTTAACATTTATTTTTTAATAGGTATATAAAAATAGATAAATCTTCAATATACTAACAGATAACAATCTTATATTTTAATCATTAATAATTTCTATATAATTTTTTATATCCAGGAGTTTTAACATTTATTGTACATTTATTTATATTTATTAAACGAAGATTCCAGAGTGATAGTTATCGTAAAAGCATTCAATAGTCCATCATCAATTGTCATAAAAAATTTTTCATAAAATGATTCGATATGCATGGTACGCTTCGAAATTATTAAAACCAAATGAAAGAGAAATATTTTTAAACGTCAATCTGGTTTGTTTTCTAACCAATCTTTTAAAAAATCGTTTTTTATGTAGTAAGTCATCTTTTATTAATTGCGCGAGATGTTAACAAATTTATTGTTCCTAATTTTTTTGTAATAAATAATTTTCTCTTTCCTGTATATATTTAAAAATTAAGAAATATGAAAAAAAGGTTTGAAAACAGATAGAAAAAAACTGGTGTGTGTACTTATGTACGCACGTAAAAAGTTATACTTCCTTGGCGTACCAAAATGAATATAGCATCAACAACCTCAAAAATAACTTCAAAAAAATAAGTATAATCTTATTTATTTATACATGAAGAAGAAAAAGGGTTTAATTAAAATAAGAAATAAAATAAGAAATAAAAAATAAAATAAAAAATAAAAAATGAAATAAGAAATAAGAAATAGAAAAATTCATCAAATAATAAACTTTTAGGTAAATTTTCTTCGCCAGGTGCAATACGTAAATATTGTTTTTCATCCCACATTAATGTCTGTTGGTGCGTCGTAAGACTCTCTTCTACAGGAATGTGTTCTCTGACATCATTTTGTTCAACTTTGTCGTGAATTTGATTATCATTAAAAATGAATCATCAATTTTAATATCCTACATTCTATACAACGGTGACGGTATTAAAAATTGTAGCCAAACTTTAATTGTACACTTGTTAACAATGCCATGTAAGTAACTAGATTGGTGAATTTTCTTACGTTTAATATGTACATTTATACAATAATCGTTATCGATATTTCTTTGAAGGGATTTGACCATTGTATTAACTGAAACATGCACGTTAATTACTTGACCATAAATGCCGTATTGACAATTCACATGTCTCAGACGTCTGATCTGCATAAAAGGAATACGAAGCGAAATTAACCTTTCCGAAACTAAATCTAAAGGTGGTAGATGCTAAGGTACATCTGGATATTTAAAGCCGTTATATGTTGATATTAAAGGAATATTCTTCTTGTTTAAAGCTTGTATGCATGTATTATAAAGCTTAGTATTTTCATAGGTACATTAGGTATAAATTGACTCAGAATATCCTTATGTTCATTAGATGGCTCTTTTAAATCCTTTTTAAACCATAATCTGTCACATACTGAGCATGGATGTCCAATGAATTGCCCAAGAATTTTATTTTAAATTCCCTATGAGCTCGTTTACATTGATGGTAATTGCTATGTGGTAAAGTAGGATCTGAATCCATGTCAATTGCTCGCCAGTAGAATGCTCATTCGGTACAATGTCTTGATTAGACGATACATGTATAATCGTATCATCAGCTAAATATTGATTATTTCGTGCTTGAGATCGTGAACTTTGCTCCATTTTTGTTAATGTAATATTTTTTAATGTTATACGATGATGACACGGCATAGAAGAATTTTCCATATGCACATCAGCTTGCACAGTAATATAGTTTTAATAGTCATCTTTTGCAGTAGACAAATCTTGAAGAAGTAAAAGTAAAAAATATAGACCAAATTCCCAAATGTACCAAAAGAAGTATAAGTTCAAAAATAATAATTAGCAGTACTATTAGTTATTGCTGTGAATTTTAAATTGTATAAATTTGTACCGGTAATCATAGGATGAGCCAATGGTACAGAAGTCACTAGTAAATTCGAAGTCGATGAGGCACATATAGTTCCATTCGCAGACAATTGGATTTCCTGAAGAAATAAGTGTAAAACAAATGTTAAATAAAGTAAATGTAAGTAACTTCAAATAACTTCAAATAACTTCAAATAACTACAAAACTTAAAGACCAAACAAAAAAATAAATAATTAGCAATAATATTAGTTATTGCTGGCACATTTAAATTATTTAATTTTGTACCGGTAATCACAGGATTAGCTGATGCTTCGCAAAGTAAATTAGAAGTTGACGGAGTACATAAAATTTCATTCGCAGGCAATTCATAACCTTTTTGAATCATTTTTCTTCACAGCCGAGAATCCTACAACGTTTGGCATTAGCGTGTATTATGTTTTCCTTATTTTCCTTATTATTTTCCTTATTTTCCTTATTCCTTTTCCTACGAAGACAATAATCTCTACATTTCTCTGCATTAGTTTTAGGCATATTGAAAATTAAAACAGAAATTCAAATGTATACTGATCCTGGTCAATAAGAAAGCTGCAAGAGATTATAATTTAATAATAACTTCAAAATTAAAATAATTAAAATAATTAAATTTAAACTATAGATAAATGTGAACGCTTAATCTTTATTTTGTATTATTGCTAAGGAGAATAGTTGAAGATCTACGTCAAATCGGCACTATTGTTTTATTAATTTAAATCGCAACGTGCTCAGCAACCTTCTGTACGATTTTCTGGCCAATCTCTAGTAAATCTGAAAACTTAAGCCACACAACATTTACTTCTCCATCTTCATTGTATTCAATATGAAATAACTACAATTTTCCTGAATGCAAATATATACTCTACATTTGTAAATAAATAAAATATAACTTTAATAGAAACTTTAATAAAATAAAGATATTAAGTACAATTTAAATAAAATACAATTATTAAAAAAATTAATAAAATGAAACAACAAATAAGAAAAAAGAAAAACACTTGGTTAAATCAATACAAAGTATAATTTATATTAGCTCGTCAGGATAAAGCCTTGTAGCATAAAAGCTCTGGTTGATAAATTAAATATAATTAAGAATTGCTTTGGTTTAAACAAAAGATTAAACACGTATCTCACTTCTTGCTCGCTTCGCTTGTATACGGATTCAGCAAAAAGGTTCACCTCGTCTATGGAAGTTTAAGGAATACTTATACTTTTCTTATTTCGTTTCTAACCTTAATCGCTTTGTTCGTCGCTTTCTTTGTAAATTCTTCGCTGCTTATCTAATTGTAAGATGCATTCTTTCTTTACTTCCTTTGATAGAATATTAATAGATTTGATTTTCTCCCATTATACGTAAAAAGAAGGCGGTATCTTCCAAAATCTATCAAGATTGCAGTGTTGTCAGCTTTTTCTTATCGTTTTGGAAAGTTATATTCTCTCTTTTCCAGTAAAATAATTGAAAACCTATGAAGAAATAATAAGTTTAATAATGCTATAAATAATTATCTTTTAGGAGAATTATATGTTTACTTTTTTTAATAGATTCTGGTATTGATTATTCCTTGTAACTGCAGCTGCATTTTATTCGCATAATAATTCACATAGACTCTTTACGGAGGAGACATTAGTTGAAAGAAATCTTTATATCGTTAACCATTGAAAATGAAATTTATATGCATAGATCCGATGCTGTAGTGGAGTCTTTTTCTTGGATGTGTTACAGTTTTTATTGGATTAAAAAGTGTAGAACCGTATACTTATCTAAAATTATTTAAGAAAATAGTTTATGTATGAAATATAAAAAAACGCTAACGCCGTCGCGGGACGCTTGGCAAACATGAGACAACGAAACTATTTTGTACACGAAATATCTACAAGAGACTTAATTATTAAGAAATCATAAATTAAAAAAAAATTAAAAATTTCTCAAAAATCTAGACGACTCAATTCTTTCATTCAGTTACTTTTTTAATAGTAATATTCGATGTTACCTCTGATGGTATTACTGTGACAATTGGACGATTACTTTAAAAATATAATAGTTTCAATGAAAACTAAAATAAATATTAGTTGTTCGCGAGCAATGTATGTATGCTAACGCGAATCCGTTTCAAACTAACGTACAAATTTTTTAAGTCGAATTATACGCTCGTCTTGTACGGAATCCTGACGAAAGTAAATTAATACGGTGTGGATGGTTTTGTAGTAATACTAAAGGCAGTTCTTTAGTCAACAATGATTTTTTATTATTAAGTCTTGGCGACTGCAGTACAATTATTTGAATGCTTGATGTGTGTGGACTGTATAAATGCTTATGGACAACTAACTATGCTTAGTGTAGACTATGTGAGAAAAAGGCTAAGTGTAATGTTACAAGGGCACATTTGTGTGCGTAAAAAAATTTAAGGGTTAGTGATCGCTAGTTGGATATGTGTTTAGGAAAAGAAGCGGACGACAAGGAGTGTATGACGTAAGCGACCGATGATAGGACACAGTATGAAAGCCAGAAATGTATCAGGAGGGATGTTTTTTTAGGATATCAAGTATTGACTGAAAGAAAAAAGGCGTGCCCGCTGAGAAAGAATGTGTGTGTCTGAAATAAGTGGAGTCTACGTAATTCCTAGAAAATTAGGAATGTGTGATGTAAATAACAACAAAATAAAATACGTGCATGACGTATGCTTATTAAAGAAAGAGAGAGGACTCTTATATGAGAAATGTATTTGATACTGAACATTAATATCTTCTGATATTATCAGATTAATAGAAATAGTAAAAATATTATATAACATAAATTGTGTGTTTTGGGTTTAACATTTCAAAAGTGCTCTATAAATTAAAAAATACTTTTCCGTTGTTTTTAAGCTCTATCGAAAAGGCAAGTGAGCTTCAACGAAAATAGCATTGATATGTATTTTGATTAATCGAGAAATTTTGTAACGTTCGCTATTGTTTTATATAACAAAATATAGAAACGATAGAAAGGTACTACACTTAGTTATTTTCTTTACCATAATAAAACAATAAAATGACAATATAATGTGTTCGGTGAAATTAGGGAATTTGACCAATTCGTATTGCGCGCCGAATAGGTTAGATAGCGACGGCGTTGGGATATTAAATTGGTTAGAATTACATTCTAAATAGGATCTGGTACGGTTGCCTTAGTTGAGTTATGAGGGCGCGAGGGGGCATTAGAGATACATGTAGGACCGCCTTTAGCCGGCAAGGTACGTGCGCGTGGGTCTTGAGGTACTTGGGAGAGGGGAGATGGGTGCGTAGGCCCTGGCTCGAGAGCGCAAGCGACAGACCGATTCTGGATATTAAAAAGGACTATTCGTTTGCTGATAAGGTACAATGGCGCCATATTGGTTTCTTTGAAGTAAGAGCTGTTTCTTGTAGCGTTCTTTCGAGTTGTCGACTGGTAAGTTTGAAAGGGTTGGGCATAGCCGCAACCGAGCTTTTTTACTAAGTAGGAGGGGGTTGTGCATAGACACAACCATGCACTTGGCCAAGTAGAAGGGGTTTTGCATAGACTCAACCGCGCTCATTATTAAGTTCGATGGGGTCGTGCTAGCACACGACCGCACTGTTACTTCGCTTTGAAGGAGTTGTGCAAAAGGCACAACTACGCTTGTCACCGACAGTCACGGTGCCTATTACAGTGTTTACCAGTCGACCTGCCGAGGATAAATTTGTGAAGGAAAAGGCTACCCCACGTGGAAGGTGTTGGCAGCGAGATTAACGTGTTTTGAAGACCGGATAACGCATCTAAGTAGGCTACGATAAGTTACATATTTGTAGTGGAGACGAAAGTAAGAGAGTTCTCTAGTCAAAGAAGAAATAAGAGACTAGTATTTACTGTATTATAGGATTAAATAAAGTCATAGCTTGCCCCGGCTTTTCTCTCAACTTCGTGAGAGTTTTTATGCCGAAGCAAGTGTTTCATACCGCGTAAAATTGTGTTAATTGATTTATCTATCCTTCCCTATCTCACTCATTCATGCGTCGAAATAACCAAACTCACGACATTAATATCGAAACGCTTACAATCTTATATTCTACAAACATAATGTTCCCAGAATCACTTTATAAAGAAAATAAAAACAAAAAATAAATCGATATTTGTGTAACAATACTCAATCATTTCGAAAATATTGAAAATATCGAAATTTTGTTATCGTCCCTCCTCACTCTCCAAATCGTCGCTAAGCACGCCATGCTGGGCTCTCAAAAAAAGACACTCGTCCTATTCTTCCACTGGACGCCTACGACGTCACGTTTCAGATTAACCAGCGAAGAATTTACGAAGAAAGCGACGAACAAAGCGATTTAAGCTAGAAGCGAAATAAGAAAAGTATAAGTATTCCTTAAACTTCCATAAACGAGGCGAACCTTTTTGTTGAATCCGTATACAAGCAAAACGAGCAAGAGGTGAGATACGTGTTTAATCTTTTGTTAAAACCGCAATTCCTTATTATTTTAATTTATCAACCAGAGCTTTTATGCTACAAGGCTTTTTCCTGACGAGCCAATATAGTATTATACTTTGTATTGATTTAACCAAGTGTTTTTCTTTTTTCTTATTTGTTGTTTCATTTTAATAATTTTTTTAATAATTGTATTTTATTTAAATTGTATTTAATATCTGTATTTTATTAAAGTTTCTATTAAAGTTATATTTTATTTTATTTACAAATGTAGAGTATATATTGGCATTCAGGAAAATTGTAGTTATTTCATATTGAATACAATGAAGATCGAGAAGTAATTGTTGTGTGGCTTAAGTTTTCAGATTCACTAGAGATTGGCCAGAAAATCGTACAGAAGGTTGCTGAGCACGTTGCGATTTAAATTAATAAAACAATTGTGCCGATTGAACGTAGATCTTCAACTATTCTCCTTAGCAACAATACAAAAATAAAGATAAAGCGTTCACATTTATCTATAGTTTAAATTTAATTATTTGTTTTTAATTATTGTTGAAAATTTATTTATTTTATTTTATATTATTTTAATTATTTTAATTATTTTAATTTGAAGTTATTATTAAACTATAACCTCTTGCAGCTTTCTTATTGACCAGGATCAGTATAGATTTAAATTTCTGTTTAAGTTTTCAATATGCCTAAATCTAATTCAGAGAAATGTAGAGATTATCGTCTTCGTAGGAAAAGAAATAAGGAAAATGAGGAAAATAATGAGGAAAATAAGGAAACCATAATGCACGCTAATGCGAAACGTTGTAGGGTTCATTGGCTGCGAAGAAAAATGATTTAAAAAGGATATGAATTGCCTGCGAATGAAATTTTATGTACCCTGTCAACTTCTAATTTACTTTGCGAACCATCGGCTAAGCCTGTGATTACCGGTACAAATTTAAATAATTTAAATGTCCAAGTAATAACTAATTTTATTGCTAATTATTTATTTTTTTTGTTTGGTCTTTAAGTTTTGTAGTTATTTGAAGTTACTTGAAGTTATTTACATTTATTTTATTTGACATTTATTTTACATTTATTTCTTCAAGACAACTAATTGTCTGCGAATAGATCTATATTTGTGCCTCATCGACTTCGAATTTACTAGTGACTTCTGAACCATCGGTTCAGCCTATGATTACCGGTACAAATTTATACAATTTAAAATTCACAGCAATAACTAATAGTACTGCTAATTATTATTTTTGAACTTATACCTCTTTTGGTACGTTTGGGAATTTGGTCTTTATTTTTTACATTTATTTCTTCAAGATTTGTCTACTGCAAAAGATGACTATCACAACTACATTACTGTGCAAGCTGATGTGCATATGGAAAATTCTTCTATGCCGTGTCATCATCGTATAACATTAAAAATATTACATTAACAAAATGGAGCAAAGTTCACGATCTCAAGCACGAAATAATCAATATTTAGCTGATGATTCGATTATACATGTATCGTCTAATCAAGACATTGTACCGGATGAAGAACGCAATTCGTTAAACCAAGACACAATCATGGATCAGGTATTACCTCAATCAGATGTACCCTCTATTTATTCTAACTCTTCAGACCAGTTAGTAATTAATAATTCCACTGGCGAGCAAATTGATATGGATTCAGATCCTTCTTTACCATATAGCAATTATCATCAATTTAAACGAGCTCATAAGGAATTTAAAATAAAATTCTTGGGCAATTCATTTGGACATCCATGCTCAGTATGTGACAGGTTTAAAAAGGATTTAAGAGAGCCATCTAATGAACATAAGGATATTCTAAGTCAATTTATACCTAATGTACCTATGAAAAATACTAAGCTTTATAATACATGCATACAAGCTTTAAACAAGAAGAATATTCCTTTAATATCAACATATAACGGCTTTAAATATCCAGATGTACCTTAGCATCTACCACCTTTAGATTTAGTTTCGGAAAGGTTAATTTCGCTTCGTATTCCTTTTATGCAGATCAGACGTCTGAGACATGTGAATTGTCAATACGGCATTTATGGTCAAGTAATTAACGTGCATGTTTCAGTTAATACAATGGTCAAATCCCTTCAAAGAAATATCGATAACGATTATTGTATAAATGTACATATTATACGTAAGAAAATTCACCAATCTAGTTACTTACATGGCATTGTTAACAAGTGTACAATTAAAGTTTGGCTACAATTTTTAATACCGTCACCGTTGTATAGAATGTAGGATATTAAAATTGATGATTCATTTTTTAATGATAATCAAATTCACGACAAAGTTGAACAAAATGATGTCAGCGAACACATTCCTTTAGAAGAGAGTCTTACTGCGTATCAACAGACATTAATGTGGGATGAAAAACAATTTTTACGTATTGCACCTGGCGAAGAAAATTTACCTCAAAGTTTGTTATTTGATGAATTTTTTTATTTATTATTTCTTATTTTATTTTTTATTTTAATTAAACCCTTGTTCTTCCTCATGTATAAATAAATAACATTATACTTATTGACATAACTTATTGACATAAATAACATTATACTTTTTGAAGATATTTTTGAGGTTTCTGATGCTAGATTCGTTTTGGTACGCAAAATAAGTATAACTTCTTACGTGCGTACATAAGTACACAAACCAGTTTTTTTTTAATAAATTTTTCTTAATAAAATTAATATCGTTAGACAATAATAAATTCGCACTGCTTATAATACAAATGCATTTTTTTTTTAATTATATTTCCTATAAATGATTATAAAATATTACTGAAAAAATAGAAAAAGAATTTATTAAGCTTATTTCACAATAACGGAAAAAAGAAATAAGAAAGCAAAGAAAAAAAACGTAGAGAAAAAGAAAGAAAGGAAGGTAAACATACTTGTTAGCGCTGTCAAAATAAGATATAGGTATCGGCGACGTAAAACACATAGACACTGTAGCCATTGTAGCCACTGCACTACACAGCCAAAAAAATATGTATTAATGTAAAATTCCAATTCGTGTTTTATATGTACAGCTAGTTTTTAGAAGAATGAATTTTCAAATAGAGTACTACAAGTGTGCAAAATTTGAAAAAAATCTGAGGTGGGACTCTCTGACCGTCTCCTTTTTAAGGATAGAAAAACTTATAAAAAAATAATTGCCCCACAAAGAATCGAACGTTAATAACCGGCACACGATTCCAAGACGATACAACTTACGCTAGCGCACAACTTGACGAGTATTCAATTGTTTTTTCGTAGAATTCTTAAGACTTTGAAGACGAATAAGAATGCATTACTGTTTTCTTATAACATAATAAAAATGAATTAAAATTATATATGTCTAGCCAAAAAACTAATTCCATGTTTTTAGAATATCCTTTCCTGTATATCTTGAATTAATTTAACGTGTAGATAAAGGATTCCTTTTTTTTCAAATATGTATTCAATTTGATACACTAATAAATTTTTACGAGACAAAAAATTAGTAATTTAAAATTTTATAAAATACATAATTTAATAGGAAAAATATTTAAATTTAAAATTTTTTATTATACAAATAAATTGTTGTGAGGGAAAAAATTTATATCAATTAATTATACTAATTAATTTTATATGTCGAGACACAAAATTAATTTATTATTTTTACTCTCGACTAAATAATAATAGTTTCTGTTAAAATGAATTATTGTTTTTCTTTTATTCAAGGTTCATTATTTTTGACAATAAATAAAAAAACGCCGTGCCTTAAACATCAAGATTCGATTTAAAAACACGGCGATTATACGCTAATATATATAGATATACAGAACGCTCGACACTCGATGGTCAAAACGAAAAATTCTGGCTACCGAAATAAAAAATATAAAAATAGAAATATCGGTATCTTGTCTCACTCGCACTCGTATACAGATGCTCAACAATCGATGGCAAAGCAAGCAATGCTTGCTATCGCCTAAACAAATAGAAGGGGAGAAATAACGGTTTCTTCTTTCAGTCGCACTTGCATTCATGATCGTTCGTTTGTGTTTAGTACACACGGACGCTCGCACGCACACTAGCCCGCTCGCGTGTAAAAACCGTCGGAGAGGCGGGACTTGTATCACCAATCTTACAATTATTTTTACCATCTTTTTTCCAATATTTCTCGCTTATTTTTGCAAATACGAAGATAAGCCATACAACATTTTTTATGTATTTTTTAATTCTCTAAAACTTTTGTTTGAAATTTTTTCGATTAACTGCCTAGATTCTAAAATAAGGCTATTTTTTTTACCTTTTTTTACCCTTTTTCTAAAAAAACGGGACATTTTATTGCAAAAAGATTAGCACTATTCGATTCAGCGACGTCAAGTTACCTTTAGATAAAGTTTACACATCTTAATCAATAATAGGAAGTTTGACTCTTTTTGACTGGCCTATTTTGTTACATATCATATTATATTCGTGTTTTTAGTCCAGTCAACGTGGGCCGTTTGCCGCGATTTTAGGAAAGAAGATGAAAACTTGATATAAGGGTAAATAGACGACGCTGAATCGAATGTGTATATCCACACATAAAATTAATTCAAGATATATATGAAAGGATATTCTAAAAACGTGGAATTTATTTTTGTCTATACATAATTTTAATTCATTTTTATTATATTAGAAGAAAACAGTAATGCATTTTGATTCATCTTCGAAGTCTTAAGAATTCTACAAAAAAAATGGAACAATTAATCAAGTGGTGCGTTTGCGTAAGTAGTAACGTTTTCGCTTCTCGCGCCGGTTATTAACGTTCGATTCTTCGTGGGGGAATTATTTTCTTTATAAGTTTTTCTATCCTCTATAATCAATTTTGATTATTCATTGAATTTCGATGATTTAACCGTGTCGTTTGTTCTTCGATCACACTGGTTAATCAAGGTCCTACTGTATACATTAATTAAACCTTCCTACATACTTTTGTTATGTTTTTATTTAAATAAATTTTTGTTATTTTGACGACCATATCTCTCTGTACTCATATGACGTTCGGTATTGTTTGGGGATTCGTCTATTCTCAAACCATGTTAAAGTGAAATCATGTTAAAGTGAAACCATGTTCTAGGATACCCTGTTTTATGAGAGTTCTCCCCAATTCTCAAACTCTACTAAAACGAAACGATTCTATAAAAATGCAGTACTATACGGAGTTATTCAAATTCTAGAAAAATTCTTTTAATTTAATGATTTTAGAATTTTTTACGTATAAAAAAAGATTCCTTTTTTTTTAGAAAGGTATAATATTAAGTAAACATGAATGGAATTCTTTCCAATGAACGATCTTGAAATTAATTCTAAATTCGATTAAAATGCTTTCTTTTATCTCTCTCTATAACTTTTTCAACTTGAAATTCGATTCACTTTTCTCGATTAAATGTTCTCAAATTTGATCGAATACGAGCTCGGGTCTTCATCACTTTGATCGAGAACGAGCTAAAGTTACCTCTCATTTTTAATTTTGTCGTCTCCGCAGCAACTTTTTCTCTCCTCTCTATATATAGTATATAATATCGTCAGAACTATCATAACCTGTTTAACAGAGAGGATTCTCTATCGGTACACATCTGCAAATAAAAAATATCTTTAAAAATGTAAGATAAATGAACATAAAACGTTTTGGGTATGAATTTTATTTTTTTTTTTTTTTTTAAATAGTATAAGATCATTATTACAATTTCGAAATATTTCAGAGTTTTAGTTTGAATTAAATTAAAAAGATTGCTACATGTTTTCATGAATTTGAACAATGTTTATAAATACAAGCATGTTTAATTTTATTATTTGATAATAAAAAACGAGTAATGAAAAATAAGGTTCTACAACTTATATATTACTTCGGGGAAAAAAATTAAAAATTAAAAATTTGTTGCATTAAGATTTTAAAGTGAAACTTTTTTGCTGAATTCGTAATGATTTATTATGTCTACTTTGTTATTAACAATATGAAAAAAAGTTTTTATGCCTGACTGAAACTATTATACTCTTCAATTAAACTTATACCACTTATAAAAGAAAAAGCTTATGCAACATAAAAAAACATAATTGAAATAGCATATTTTCTACATGTTGCAATATATATATTATACCTTATATATCTATATATATAAGATATGTTATAATAAATCTTAATAAAAAAAAAGTAAAAAACAGATGATTTATTTCTTTTAATATTATCAAAAATGGAAGTTTAATTGTACGAGAAGTTTAACTTCTTCTCAGATAAGAGCCTCATGCAAACTTTGGAAAAAAAAAAAATAAAAAGTTATTTCAGGTACATTTGCCGAGCAAATTTTTTCTTTACACGATTAAACTTGCTCTTAAGTTGATACCATTATTAACCGTTAAAAGTTTTAATTGTCTAATCGTATGCTAGTAATAACAGACACGAATCGATACTCCGTTTTCTATCCTAACCCGATAAAATTACGTCTTAATTATTTTCTAGTTTGCAAATATAACGAAACAATTTTTGTCTAAATTAATTTTCTGTGAATAATTTTTGATTTAATCAAATAGAAAATGTTTGCATTTAGTTACGAGATTTTTTATTTTACATATATTTTATAGTGTTAATATTGATATGAATAATTATGAAGACAATAAAAATCTTATGTTACTATTATTAACATTCCTGTCGTATAATTTACATATGAATCGTTTATTTTGAAAGTCCATTTTCTGTTTCTTAAGAAAATTAAAGTTTCACATATTTGTCAAATAAAATATAGGTTAATTATGCCAAGTCTGGCAGTGTTTTTACTAATTTATCTCAATACGTAATTTACATATATAAATTTCTTTCCACGTAATCTTTTTTACAGGCCAATTTTAAATTGGACAAAGCCTTAGCATTTTTAAAGAAATTAAATACTAACTAGTTGTAAATAAAAAGCTTACGCTAAATTAAATATGAATTACGTGATCTTACTTTTTTTTTAAAATGGACTTCTTACATTACTTTCAAAGTAAACAGTCAATATGCGTATTAAATTAAAGTCGTGTAAAAAAAGTTTGTGTAAAACAACATCGGGTGTATTTATCCTGGAACTAAGTAGCTATCCATAAAGTATAAAACCTCTGATAATTAGATTTTAAAAAGTATACATTATAACCCGTTCAGTACAAAGTTGTCTTAGAGCTCTAAACATAACATTTTTTTCATCTGATATCCGAAAAAACTGGCCAGAAAGATAATAAAGGTAATGTAAAGACCTCTTATGCGCCGTTTTTGACGTTGGTAACAGTTCTAAAACCTGATATCCAATAGTAAACCCCTTGCACTATTTTGACGAGTCTGACTCGTGATGAAAATTTTAGGCCAAACATGAATGTCACGAGTCGGGCTCGTTGTTTAGTTCCAAATCAAACATGAATATCACGAGCTTGACTCGTACTTGACATTTCAGGCCGAACATGAATATCACAAGTCCGACTCGTACTTGAAATCTTGCGGTCGGTCGTGAAAATAGGTTTCAAATTTCGGCACGCGCGCTCCGCCGCTCGCCTTTCAACGCGTTGATCGAGGCAGCCGCGTTTGGCCTGGCGTTTCCTGAGGTTCCGAATAGTGCAAGGGGTTAACATTAATAAAATGGAATTCGGAGGTTATTCAAGATATTTTTTTTTTTTAATAAAGTAAAATATTTCATATTTTAATAATTTTCTTTTTCTTATAGTTGATACATTAATAGTATAACTTATATTGAAATAATAATTATTATAATTAAATGCAAAAATATAATAACTATATAAAATATACGATAATTATAAAAATTATAATATACTATATTTTAGTTACTATAAGCTACTCGTATAATTTTTTTTTTTTAATAGAAGAGAGGGAAACTGAATCAATAATAATTTTATAAATACTGTTTCGAATATTGACAATAAAATCTTTAAATTATTAAATTTCTCTATCTTTTTTCTCTCGTTTTATTTCTTAGTTTCATTTTCTCGCAATAAGTACATATTTATATTATATGAATCATATTATATTTATATATGGATCAATTGATTATTTTCACATAATAAATATGAGTTTCGCTTCTTTTGGGCGTTGGAGACCACGCACATTTTTATTTGTTTTATATTTTTAATACTTGTAAAATTTTAAGGCTTCACAAGCTCCGAAAAATTTTTATAGTAGCTTAATTTTGCGATATATTTAAATAATAAAATAATGTAAAATAAGCGAAGATCTACTGAGCTTTTGATAAAAAAATTATGATAAACTCTTTTGTAGTTTTAGAATGTTCCATTAAAGCAAATATAAATCTTTTACTCTTTTCTCTCTTCTATCTCTTTGTATTTTAGTTTTCATAGTTCTCCGCTTTGTCTCGTATTACGTTACCTGGTTCAGCAAGCGGTAAAATTGCACTCTACTGTTCATGTTTCTTTATGTGATAGTCTTTCATTAATGTATTGCAATTTGTATATTTTATTGGGTTTTCCTTAAAGTTCGGGTCGGTTTATATAAATACATATGTTCGATTTATATTTTAATTATATAAATTAGTTTTTTTTTTTCAAATTTTTTTTTTATATATACATATATTTTAAATATTAAATTAAAAAAAAATTTTTTTTCTTATTTTCCCGGTAGGTAGTTGTAAAATCGCATAACTCTGGTAATATTTAATCGAATTTGACAATATTTATGTAGTTTAATAGCTGCCATATCAAAGAGTAATTAAAACAAAAAGTTTTGATATTTGTTTTTCCAATCAAAAGTTATTGCGTCTTAAAAATAAATAACAATGAGTAAAAAAGTCGGGATATTTTAAAGTTCTTTTTAAAAAAGAGAAGAATGCGGCTCAGGCTGTTCAAGAATTGTGTGTTTTATAGACATGAAATAGTATCAGTATATTTGTGAGAATAGTTGGTTCTAGTTTTTTCAATCTGGAAATTTAGATGTCTAACACTAAACCTACCGATATTTCATGTATACCTATTCCTACCATAAGCAGTCAAATTACCGCTTCAAAAAAACAAAAGTATCTTAATATAGAAAGAGATTTTAGCCAATTGGATAGTAAGAAAAATATTTTTCTGGTGCTACAAAAAAAACCCGCTTACCGCTTTTCTATTTAGAAAGTTTTATTTATGCATTTTCAGCACATTTTTTAAAAATTACAGCATTTTGTATTACACACTTTTCACATACGTATTTTTTTACATTTTATACAAAATTTTGTTAGTCTTATTGACTTTACAATATCTTATTGATCAACTCTGCCCTTATAATATTTCGTTAAGTATATCCTATCGGTCCTGATATTTCCTTGAAAATATTATAAATCGGTGCTCTTCCGCGATTAGACCCTTCGTTTATTTTTGCCAGACAGTTTCGTCCATAGCAATTTCAATCCCTTCCTAATTTTCACTTTCAGAACAAGTTAGTTAGATTCATAGTTATGAATCTCTTTCTTCTTTGTCCTCTTCGTATTTTCAAAATATTCTCTTCGTCCGTATCGCTGTCATATAAGTCACAATTATTTTCTGATATATCATCGATATCGGTAACTTCTTGGTCATCTTCCGAACGATCCTCATTGATATTATTTATTTTGTCTAATAAATTGATATTCCTCGAATGTCTTGACATTTTTAGGGATGATACTAATGATAAAGTAAAAACTAAAATATAAAGATATAAATCAAACAAAGCAAAAACGTTGAGACCACCGGTGGGTCATACTTGACTGTTCCGTGGAGCTGCGTGACCCACTTGTTGATCATTTGTTTTCAGAAAATTAGTCGTTAAAAAAATAAGTTGATTTTATTATTTCTCAACATTACATATAAAAATTAAGTATAATAAACATTAACATTCAATATTTTAAATTGATAACAATTATTAATTTATACCTATGCAACTTTTCAAAATAACGATGTTGCCCCGCCCCACGAAGCGTAAGGAGATAAGACAGTCCCGCCTCACGCGGAAAAACGTAGATTTTTGCCCCGGCGTGAACGTGTTAAATAAATAGAACCTAAAATAATGAACATACAAAGATTATTTTTCTTGAATAACAAATTTTTTTAATAACATCTCACTTTAATTGATTTTTTTAAACACGTGAGGGAGGTATGCATTAGTTTCCGGCAGAATTAATAATTATAATTTTTTTCCGAACGTTAATAAATTAAATTATATTCCTCTATTACTGATTGTATTGTGCGCAGATTTTCCCAACATGGAGTTCTCTAATGATTGTGATAAGCTAATGATCAGGAAGAAGAAAGGTTGAATTAAAATAAGAAATAAAACACGTGATTGAGCCAATAGAAAATACATAATATTTTTATTAGCTCGTCAAGGAAAAGCCTTGCGGCATATAAATCCTCATTGATAAATTGTATATAATACTGAACAGCGTCTAACCAAAGATTGGACACGTGGTTCACCTCTCGCTCGCCTCGCTTCTATATAGATACAATAAAGAATCTCGCCTCAGGCTCGTCTGTAGAGTGTCAAGAAAGTTTAAACACTTCGCATATTCTCTTTCTTATCGGTTTGCTGCTTTCGCGGTGGTGCACCTCCCTCTCTCGTACGTGGAAGTATAAGGAATACACTTATACCTCGCTTATATACAGGGTGATTCACTAATTCTTGCCACCAAGATAGCTTCGAAAATGTGACAGTAGCAGGAAAGTTTATACAACAAAAATTACAAGAAAAATTCAGGAGTATAATATGACGTCAGTTTTTTTGCTAGGTTTAGTCGCTTCTAGGATTTAAGAGGCAAGTTTGTTTTTTTAAATGGAATGCTATGTTTTGGTACTTATTTTCTGATAACGGCTGTCGTGGTGATTCCAACGATGTGTAACATTAAATACAGTAAATATTTATTAAATATGGCGTACTCATTAAACCTGACTATTCCGTCTGACTGTTTCGTCCTTTGTCGGACACCTGAAGGATGACGTAACCTGACGCAAGCACGACGCGGAGGAGCTGTATCGTGGCTGGGCTGGCTGGTTCGCCAAACTTGACCTCTGTTGATCTTCAAATACCTTAATGTTGCACATTGTTGAATTCACTATGGCAGCCGCTATCAGAAAATAAGTGCCGGAACATATCATTCCATTTAACAAAACAAACGTGACTCTTAAATCTCTGAAGCGACTAAACCTAGCAAAAAAAACTGACCTCATATTATATTCACGAATTTTTTATGCAACTTTTGTTCTATAAACTTCTCTGCTACTATCATACTTTCAGAGCTATCTTGGTGCCATGAGTTAATAAATCACCCTTATATTGTTTTCTTGTCGAATAATATCTGTCCTCATGGGGGCGTGTACTCTCCAACGGAAGAGAATAGCAAATACTGTTTTGTTAGCGGGCATAGCAGGGCGTGCTTAGCAACGGTTCAAAGAGGGGGGTGGGTCGACTATTGACACTCTTCAATATTCCCTAAATGACTAGAGGCGACAATGGCTGTGACCATATTTTAGGTTAGATTAATATAACCATACGTATACCTACATTAATATTAAATAAACTGCAAATATTAACTTTTAGAGTGCAAAAAAGAATATAAAAAGTTGTTTTCAAACGATTACATACTCTTTCAAAAGTAATTTTTATTATATTTTATTGTTTAAATTAATTAATAAAACGCGAGTCTCATAAAGCCGTACAATAATAATAAAAGTAGACCGTTAATTATAGAATAGATCCTTTTTTGTCTTATAAGCACGGTCAATACAAAATTTACAATACGTATTATTTAGACACTATTAATATTGGGTAGGCAACTAAGTGATTGTGGATAGTGAATAAGAAGGAAAATTATAAATTTAATAATTTAACTATTAATTTCATAAATAGATAAATATTGGGTTAGCAAGAAAGTAATTTCGGATTTTTAGTGTGAAATAATATTTGAATTTTCTATACAAAAAATGAACTTTAATCAGTCAAATATCTTCCATTTTGTTCGATGACCTTTTGCAATCTTTCTAATAACATCATTATCCTGCGCTTATAGAATTTTTGGTCCTTAATAGCAAAAAACTCAACTAAGTGCGATTTGAGGTCATCGTTATTACCGAAATTTTAACCCTTTAAGAAGTTTTGTAAACTTCGGAATAAATGATAATCCGATGATGCAAGGTCGGGGCTGTATGAGGGATGCGACATCACTTCCCAACCAAGCTCCAATAGTTTCGTACGTGTTGCTAAAGATGTGTGAGGCCTCGCATTGTCGTGGTGGAACACGATTCCTTTGCAATTTGCAAATTTTGGCCCTTACTCTTTTGATTGCTTTCTTTAATTTCATAAGTTGTTAGCAGTAAACATCTGAGTTGATCGTTCGGTTGTTTGGAAGCAGCTCAAAATACACAACACCCTTATAATTCCACCAGATTGACAGCATGATCTTTTTTTGATGCAACTCAGCTTTTGATATGGTTTGTGCTGGTTCATTATGCTTGGACCATGATCTTTTTCGATTAACTTTATTGAAGACAATCCATTTTTCATCGCCAGTGATAATTCGTTTCAAAAAAAGGTCGATTGCATTACGTTTGAAATGTGTATCAGAAACATTGATTCATTGTGTGAGTGAATTTCTTTCAATTCGTGCGGAACCCAAATATCGATCTTCTTAACAAGTCAAAGACGTCTTATATGATTTTCAATTGTTGTGTGTGATACATTTAACTGTTTTGCACAGTTATGTGACGATTCGATTCAGTTATCGCTTTCATTTTGTCATCATCAACTTCAGAAGGTCGACCAGAACGTTGGTAAACTTTCAGTGAGAAATCTCCAGAACGAAATTTTTTAAACCAATTCTGACAGGTGCGTTCTGTTCAACAATCAACACCATAAACTTCACATATCTCTTTGAGAGCCTCAGCCGCTTTCTTGCCTTTATGAAAATAAAAAAGTAAAATGTGTCGAAAATGCTTATTTTTGCACTCCATGTTAAAACTGACAGTAAACATACAGTTGTAAACAAAATTACACAAAATTGGTTTCTATAGCAACCTAAAGGTATCGACTATCAAATCTTAAAAGAAAAAAATTTTAACATTGAAAGAAAAATAACGAAACAAACATAACGCTAACAACTGGTGCAAACCGAAATTACTTTCTTGCCCACCTAATATAATTTTATTTATCAACTAATAAACTATTATAAATATAAAAAGTTATCAGAAAAATTCGTTGTGTAGATAATAATGAAGAAAATTGCAAAATTTGCAAGCAATTATGTATTCAACGTAATGAAAGGAATATCTATGCATTTCAAGTGAACGAATAATAATTAATTTTTTCTTAAAAGTCACAGTGATTATTAAAGCAGTAAAATTGTTGTATTTACTTGTTTAGATTTTTCAATTTACAAAAGTGATACTTATATTTAATTTAAATAAATGCGTAGTCAAAATATTTTCTATCTACTGGAATGTCTCATCGGAGGGGACATGTTTCATGGTTAGGTCTTTTACCTTATTTGAGAGTCGTAACAATTGCCCTATAAATCCTGCTGCGATAAGTGCATTCCAAAAGTTCACTAGGAGTAGTCGATTGACCCATCACTCCCAAAGCATTACGTCAGAAAAGTATGGCTTTTAGCCGAGAAGAAGTCAATCGTTGTCCGAAAACTTCTGTTAATGCAGAAAATCAGCTTCTACCTCCTCTAAGGCAGTCATTCTAATTGTTCTAACAAGTTCTCCGTTCCTACTTCCGATATAATACAATAAGTAGCAACCCCTCGTAAATTCCAGTGCTGATCGGGAAAAAGGTATGTTGTAACTAGGAGTGTAACAATTAAATCTAATTGTCCCATTACATAAGTATCCTTACAGATAAGTTGCCCTCCAGTAGGAAGGGGTATAAGGGTTACTGACTAATTCAACTCCCATCACATATGTATATGATATCAGATACAGTCTCATAGAGAAAATACATTCAGAATTTAATTGATTTATTGAGCAGTAAGTGTTATAGTAAGTTGGGTTGCTTCTGGTCACTCGTCAAATAATTGTAGATGCGCAGCTATATCCCCTCATTGATTATCCTCAGGAAGAAATTTTCCTAATTCCGTTAATCTAAATTCTTTCTCACTTGATATAAGAGACATGAGGATTAATCAGAAATCTTGTTCATGTCCATTTGTCTTACTTCAGATGATATCCGATTTAATCTCAAGAAAATTCTCAGTTGAGAACCTATGTGTGAATTTTTTGAAAAAGAGTGGAGTAGGGCAGTAGGAGGGCAGTATTTATGGGTCTTATTTCATCAGATTACGAGTTAACGTTACCTTGCGGCATTGACCTCGGTTCTGTCTCGTTCGATATAGTTGGGCTGGTTGGATGATTGGTCCTACCTCCTTGGTAGAAATATAAGGAGCACAAACTCCATGTACACAAATGGGACATAAAATAAAAGAGCGCCAGTGTTCTATTTTTACCAAAATGAAAGGGAAATAAAGCGGCAATTTGAAATAGAAATAATAATACGAAATTATAACGGTAATCATTTATGTTGTTTAAGTATAAATAATTGAAATTAAATAAATAATTATTTAATAATTGTATAAAATAATGTGTAAATAGTAATAATGATAATAATGATAATAAATTTAGATTAAATCCTAATCATTTAGTAAAAAAAAAAACGAGTACGTGTTATTCGACCTTTTATAATTTTATTCACTTTTTCACTTGGTAGACTTGTGACATAAGAATCTTAAATTGCTTCTTTTTGAAAATGCGAATCACGAACATATTGATACTTACTTAATTATTTACTTTGAAGTAAACGCGATGCAAGGGGTCGCAAGAGTTAAAACGTAGGTACTTATACTGTAAAGGCATAGCATGTACGGTCGTCTTTGGTATGTGATTTATCCTTTTACTTTTCAACTCGTTTTTTCTTCCTCGCAAATAAACCTAAGTAACGTTGATACCTTTATATATATATATATATTTGCAATTATTTTATATTTATTATACTTTAACGGAAATGAAAATCTGTTGTACATTTCACATTTACATATAATCTAACTATAACATTAACGTAATCTATAAGTAAATACAGGGTTAGTCTATAAAAATTATGAGATGGTAATATAACTTAATTATTTTTTATTTTACGAAAAAAATGCTTAGGATAATGTTACACTATTTTAAAGGCTGTATCTGATAGAAGACATTGTTTTGAGTAAATTTTTAAGATAAGAAGTATGCATTTCTTCGGTTTATGGCCTTTCAAGTGTAGATTTATCCGTCCTTGACATAGTTTGTTCTCTATTGGTTTAATAAATTTATTTATTATATAATACATTTAATTAAAAAATGTTTTAAAAACTAGAAAATATTTGGTAGCAGATAAGTATCGAAACAAAGGATCTTCAAAAAATTATGAAATATAAAAAGAAAATAAACGCAAACAGGAAATAGTAGAAGATTGTAAGAGTGACCAGGAATTTTTAAAAGTTAAGGCCCTCAACAACGGTGTGATAAAATATTTGTTGCTTAATAAATACCGTAAGGCTTCGGTTGGATCCTAAACAAGTCGCTATGTGGAATATTTTAAAATTCTCGCAAGAAAAATATATCATTAGGAACCAAAGAAATGAAGTTATTCTATGCAAGACTTAACATATCTAAAGTTTTGAATATGTTACGTCTTGTGGCGTAATATAAGATTGTTAGGGTCGTGAAAGCTTTACCAGGAAATGACCTTTACGTTAATCAACCTTATTTTGCAAGTGTTTACTTGATACTGAATAGCGGAATACGTGTCACGGATCGATGAAAAATAATAATAAAAAATGATAAGATTGGAAAATGTTAGAATTTAAGGAAGCAGAAAAAAGGATAACGAAAATACAGATTTTAAGTCCCTTACCTTTCTTCTAACTGCGTGTTGATTAGAGAGTAGATTTTATCTTAATGATAGGCGAATGATTATGTTCGGAAATAATTGTAATAGAATACAAAACGTTTTTTTTAAGCTGAAATATACTTTTATTACTTTAGAAAAGATTTAATTGTTTATCCGTTTTATACTATCTAGAACGTTGACTTATCAATTGCTTGATTTACTAACTAACAAATGCAGAATATAATTTTTTCTGACCGATTGACTTATTTTTATTATCTTTTGTTACCTGCAATTCTTCTTTAAATATATTTAGTTTTTCATATAAGAAATATTTATCAAGTACATTGGGTTTAATTGTTGCACAAAAATATTATTGTCTATGAATTAGAATAATTTAATTGGAACAAGGTTTCTGTTATATAATGAAACAATATCTAATTGACAAAAAATACGAAGGATTTAACATAAATTATTCTTAAATGGAAAGCTGATGTATATTTCCACTAATTGCCGATAATATAAACTGTTAAAGAGTGATATCGAAAGGATTGCAATTATATATTTATTTATTTGTAAAGAAAACCAATAGTACAATTCAGTTTTTATCTAAAGATTTTAATTATATAATATTGAATCATATGTGAGACCGTAAAGTTATTTCTTTTTCTCCCACACTCACTCTGTCCATATTTGACTATGTATTTCTCCATCAATACAGAATAAGTAACAGAATAAGTGGAAAATATTATACAAATAGCTTTAAAACAGGAATACAAATTCCTGTAAATATGTCTTATTTCGAATTATACGTGGTGTTTCTATCGCAATGATTATTACAAAAAGCGGAAATAGGACGTTAAACTGGATATCAAACAACCTATATAGTTAACGCATGATGAAGCACCACTGTATTTTTACCGACTGCTTATACGATTTTTAAACGAACGATTTCCAAACAAAAATAATAAATCATGATGGTCTTGCTACCCGACCTGTTCATTCCTCCGATTTAAATCAGTTGGATTCTTACTCGTAAAGCTATTTAAAAAACATTCTCTATAAAAAAAACCTATAAACAATGCGGAAATACTTCGTGAAAGGATTTATCAAAAACTTCCAGTATATCCGAGCAATTGTTCGAAAATATGGAGAGAGAATAAGGCAATCGCCCGTAAAACGACTGCAAGCTTGTGCATAGGTACAAGGAAGTTTTTTTGAACACCTCTTGTGAATGTAAGTGCATTCAGTTAATCCAAACTCCGATTCGATATAATTTCTAAACATGGTCAAATAGGATATATACTCATATAAACTTTTTGTTCTGATTTTGATGTGTTAAAGTTATCTCGTAGTATTCCGCGTTTATGCTACTACATCATACTCACTCATATACACTCTCTCACACTCATGCTATCTACGAAATTTTTTACACAATACATTCAAGCCAACACACAAGTGTAACATTTTTAATATTTATTATTTAAGAATTGATTTCTTACATATCTGAAAGACTTTCACTTCTTCTATCAACAAACTCCGTTAAAATGCTTAAAAGCTTTACAGCATTCAGATCTAACGTCCGACAATACAAGTAATCCAAAAAATCCTCAAATAAATCAGCCTTACTCATGTCAGTGAAAAAAATCCTGTGGCATTTGAAAATGCATTTGCTACGCGAAAGAATACATGCACTAGAAAGTAAGAATTAGAATAGTTCAGAAGGAATGATTCCAAAATAGAAATGGACATATATATATATATTCTTTTGGTTGAATCATACATTAAATTAGTAAGTAAATATTTACACTTATAATTTTTCTGTCAAATCGTGTACTTTAGTTTTAGTTGATAAATCTGCAGTTAGTATCCAGTTTAACCAGTACTAATTATTAGGTTCAAATTTCTCAATCTTAACACATTGTTGACCTGCAATTTTACTGAAAATTTATCTCATGTCACTGGCTATTATTTTGTAATTGGATGTGGAAGTAAAACAATAAAAGTAAACTTTAATAAATTTTATTTATTATTCAACTTTTAATATTTCGTTTTCGTATAATAAGCAGTATAACAATCACCTACGTGTAATGGTACACAACAGCTTTTACAAATATATCTAGTTTGCTTCGTTTTCACTTTGAAGAGCATACTCTACATGCTCTACTCGGATTTGCTTTTCAGGTAGTGACTTTTTTTCTAAGACGTGGTCTCTTACTTGTGCGGAAAACCTGAAAGGTGTGTTTTTATAAGGGGCTGTTTTAGAAATTCGAGAAGTGTCAGGTGCAATGCTACATTCTTTGAAATCCACACTTATCCATTCTCTAGCTACTTCCAGTAGAAATTTTGTGTATCTTGTTTTATTTTCTGGCAAATAGGTACAGTACAGTTTATAAGCATTGAACAAGGTGCAGTTTATCAGAAAAAATGGTAACTTTTTGTACCACTTTACAGTTTTTTGTAAAATACTGCTGTTCGCCAAGTACTGATCTGCACGATCTACCCCTTTCATATGTTTATTGTATTGCAATATGCAAGTAGGTTTGATT
Source organism: Polistes fuscatus (assembly GCF_010416935.1). Classification (NCBI taxonomy): domain Eukaryota; kingdom Metazoa; phylum Arthropoda; class Insecta; order Hymenoptera; family Vespidae; genus Polistes; species Polistes fuscatus. The sequence continues at coordinate 188,539 of NW_025113108.1, read as the reverse complement.
GTGTCGCCTTTGTAATTTTTTTTTTTCAATTTCAACTTTGTATGGATGTAGACTTTTTTTCACGTAGAATAATTTTAATATAGAACATGATTAAATATATATATCAATATCCTCGAAAAGGTTATGATTTTACAGAATATCGTCTAACTATTAAGGTACTATTCGTATAATTAATGCTTCAACTACACGAGATTGAGAGAATTGTTAATAAATAAATTGTAGCTTAAAATTTTTTTTAAATCGTTGTAAAATTTTATTTCAAATTTTATTCTTGACGTATGAATAATTTGAAGGTAGACGTTTTGATTTTATTTTGGTATATCAAACTCGCGTGCGTTAATGTAGATATACATAGCACATATGACGTTGATACGGAAACGCGAACTAGTTTCAAGTTAAGCTAACGTGGCTGAACCTGTCAAGGGAATATCAAAACATACAGAAAGAGAAGGAATCAGTTTTGCATTAATATACATATCATCAATGATTCAGAATTGTATTCTGTGAAGACGTTGAAATTCGTATAACAATCGGGTAAATTAACAAGTGGTTATATTTACCTCATTAAAAGTAATGATCCGTTACTTCTTATAAATTATATTGTTTGTGCATTTTAGATTGAATAACCGCAATAAATTATTTTTAAACTTGCGGATGTTTCACTGAATGTAGTACTATTAAGATAGATATAAGTTTCAGATGTTCAATGAATCGACATTATGGTAAAATGAACTCTTTTTTTTTATTTATAATGTTAATATGAGATATCTTACACTTGTTTTTATTATTGGAGTTACTGGATTGAACTTGGAAAAAATTGTTTGTACATATTTTCAGGTTCTTGTTAAGAAGAACTTTATAGATCTATGCAGTTACGTTTTGTAAAATAATATAAGATAGCATAATATAAGATATAAGAAATAAAAATATATAATAAAAATTAACTTCATTTTATAAATTTTAAATGAGCATTCTTCATCATGCAGCATATCTATGAAGCAATTGATTCAAGAAGTTCTTTGATTATTGCAAATCATCAACCATGCTAGTATTACTATGCTCTTTATTTGTCATTTATACAACCGATTAGGACATTACATGAATAAATATAGTTTAGGAGAAATTAGGTTTTTTATTGCTTTTTTTTCTCGTAATAATACTGGAATGACTGCAACTTAGTATATACCTATATTGCCCAAAAGCAGTCAAAATGACTGCATCGTGAAAGAATTAGTAATGCGTAAAGAAATTTGTTTAAAATGAATTTTATTATTTTTTATATTATTTACAATTATATAATAAATTATTAATAAATATTGCCAACAAAAAAATTTACATCACTAGGACAAAAAATAATTGATTCATCATTATTTGTACATTTTATGCAAATGGGTTCCCCATATACCAAGCCGCCGCTATCTCCATTCCGTCTTAATAAGTCAATAAGTCTTATTGAACAACTGCAACTTATCAAATATGTACGCCTAAATCGACAATTTATCATGTACTGTTATTTAGATACGAAACCGAACTGGTCATTTATGAAATTTACTCAATTCAATAGTAAGAGTCATTTGATTCTTTAAAATTTCCCATGCAGTAAAAATGATTGCTTTTGGGCAATATAGGTATAACACATATATATATATATATATATACAGGAAATGAAGGAGGGGGAGGTAACTATAATTATTAATAAACGCATTTATATGTTGTACAAAAAGTCACAATATTCTAAGAAATTGTGTCATTATATACATAACTATTCTTTAATTAGAATTAAAAAGTAGTCAAAATGACTTCCTTGGGCAATCTAGTGTTTCCGTGGGAAATCTAGTAATTGTTTACTAAATAAAAGTTAAGATTAAAGTAAGTCACTTTCTATTTTTTTTATAGTTTTTTAATTATAATATAAAAATAGAAAATGATCGGATTTTCAGGGAGATCTACAATATTTTACAACATAGGAGTTATATTTAGTTTCTACTTTCCCTTTCCTATACATATTATATAAAATAAATCTAACAATCTCAACAATTTAAAAAAAACTGGTGTGTGTATTATGTACGCACGTAAGAATTTATACTGCTTCGGCGTAGCAAAACGAATATAAATTTAATAACCTCAAAAATAACTTTAAAAAAATAACTTCAAGAAAGTTATTGTTGTTGTCGTCGTCGTCGTCGTCGTCGACGTTAATTTCTTTTTACATAGAATATAGTTGATAAATAAACCTGTAAACCTATTACTGCTGGTTGAATTAACAATTCTTAAACTTTTAAGTATAATTTCTCACATACAATCTCATCACATAGCTATTTATTTTTACGGAATTTTTAAAAATATGCATACATTAAATGTTTCATTACTTACTTTTTCTCTCCTGTTTTTTTTTTTTTTGAGGGAAAGTAGTTGTAGCCTCTCCTATTTACTACGACCGGTCAATCTGACCCATCAGAAAAATTATGAAGACATTTATTCTTTTGAATTTATACACTCAATACAAAAAATAAGATTATCTAAATGTGCTCTCTGAAGGACAAACTGAAAGAAAAATGAATCTTTTTATTACATTGTCTGAAAGTGTCCATTATTACAAAAGTGTAAACTGACTGTAAAGTAAGGTAGGTGTTACAGAACAAATTTATAATTATAGGAAAGAGAATAATCATAGTACAAAAGTTCAAAAGTGTTTCCCCGTTGCATATTAAGTTGTAAGTACTAATTTAAAGGAAAGAAAAGTAAGCCAACTATAATTCGATCAAAATTTTGTATTCTGTATATAGTGTATTATTTTTTAGTAGATATTTGAGCCGTTTATTTTGAAAGTAGCCTAAGTTTATTTTAATATATTTTGTTGTTGATCGTAATAACATCTACAACTGGAAGTCAACTGTCATTAAAAACATTTCGCGGAAAAAAAAATAGTCTTAGGTTATTATCAAAATAAATGGCTCATTTATTCAAAAATGTCATAACATTCTAATAATAAGACATCAATAAAAGAAATAAATAGCATATAGGGGTAGTATTCGGATTTCAAAAAACAATAAATTTTGGAAACTGAAGACAATATAGATAAAATAATGACATTTGACACATCCGATGAGCTAGAATTTTCTGACTACGATGATGACGAGGAAAATAATTTAATTGAAATAACAGAAAACAATAGATCTTTGTCATCAATTTTTTACTTCTTATATTTGCAATTGGTAGTTAAGCCAACCGTGAACGCGTTAATTTATTACTACAGTATTGTATTACATTTTATTACCTACGTTTTATTTATATAATGTATTATATAATAAATAATTTAATGCGTATTACATTATCTTCCAATCTATTATCTACGATAATTGTCGATAATATAACTTTTTTCTAAAAATCAATTTTAACACAATCCTGGTAGAAATAGCTATATATAAAGTTTCGCGAGGTTTAATGTCCATTGACATAAATTTCCAATTTAATAAAGAATTAACTATTATCTACGTTTAACTGCAAAAAATATTCTTTCTGTCCGAAAAAACGGAATATATTCTTAAAAACATTTAGGATTACTGGATAGGTAAAAAATGAAGTAATTAAGTAACCTTACTTTGTATTTAGTCATTATTATAAAGCATCACATGATAATAGGAAGACATTTTTTTTTTTTATAGGAAAAACATTGTATTTATTTTAAATAATGTAATGTCCGCTATTTTTAGAAAATGTGTGAGATTTTGTTAAAAGTAGTATTAGATTGTATAAAAGGAATACTAAATCGAGGCACTGAACTAATACGGAATTTACAAGTTTATTGCAAAAGTTGTTATAATTGAAGAAAGGCTAGAAGTTAAAACACACTGGTATTAAAAAGATTAAAGCTGATTTTAAAACAAATTGTTTAATTGCGGCTAGAATTTAACATTTGACTTAAGAACAATATAGTAAAGGTAAAATCTTTGAAGATGTTTCAAAAGAGAAAAAGATATACCAGAGTAAACGTAAGGGTTATTTAGAAAATTTGGCTAAAATTAAAAATGTCTCTTTGAATCGCCGATTATCGATTAGTCTGTTTTCGAGCTATTTGCGTTCAGAAATTTATATAAATATTTCTGGTTGATCAGCAAGGTTGTTAAAGCAGGAAGACCTGTTTCGACTTCGACTTTTTTCCGAACATTGGTTAAACTTTTTAAAGCGTTTAAAGTAAACAGATAACTTACGGCTAGCTAGCGAGTGCTGTGATGGTTCGATTTTCTAATAATGCCGTAAAATCTACCGAGTCGATTTAAATTATAGCCAACGGCGATAAATATATCCTAAAAAAAGATTATGATAAGTTAAACATACACAAAACTGCAGATTCTGAAAATCCGAGCACAAGTTCGGTTTTTTGGATAACAAAATTACGAAGAAAATAGTAGCTAAAACAAGTATTGACAATCGAAATAATAACTGGAAAGAAGTTACAAGCAAATAATATGCGTAAAATAACTCCGTATGCAAACAATTCTGAGATGCAACACTGGCTTGAAGAAATATCACTATCAAATTCGTCTAACTCATTAGAAGAAGAGATGGAGATGAACGTATGTAAAGAAGCTACACCTCATTTTATTAAATCACAACCAATTTACTTTCTAGCTCAATCTGTAGAACCCCTTATAGAGTTGTTTTATTATACAAAACAGGGACAAAAAACTATATTTAAAAACAAATAAAATTGCATCAAGTTAAAAATACAAACTAATACTCCAGAAATATTTCTTAAAGTACAACAAGTACTAAAGTCAAAAAACGCAGTCGTCACACATATCAGCTGAAGACGGAAGAAAGCTACAAAACAGTCATCAGAGGTTTACATCCGAAAAAAAACCAATACAACCGTTAAAAAGGATTTTAAGCTGGGACATGAGATAAGAGAAGTAAATTCTATGACGAAATTTGATATGAAACAAGTATTGCCGTTGTTTATGAGAAAATTCTCGCCTGAAAGCAATAACAAGGATATTTTTAGGATAAACAAAATGCTAAATACTATAATAAGCGTAGAACCACCACGACAGAAAAAAAGATATGCAGCAGTGCATAAGATTTCAGCCATACGACATACAAAAAATTATTGCAATAGAACACCTACGTGCGTAAGATGTGCACAAAGTCACCTGTCAACTAACTTCCCCATTTTAAGAAAGATAGACTCAATAAAATGCTAAAATTGCAAAGGAACAACTACCAATTAGTTACAAAGGCTGTGAGATAAGAAAGTAGCTTCAAAAAAACTCTTCTCAATTCTTCCAAGCAGAGTACATCCGCAGTAAAATATACAACAAAAAAGAGGTAACTTAAGAGATAATACGTAGGTACTCTGTTCCAAGCACAATGTAGGGAAAATGATAATTTTACTGACTTAAGAAGTTGTGCACAGACGACTTCCACAATAGAATTAATATACGAAAGGGAAACAAATGACGCTACAGAAATCAAGAAACTCTTCAAACAATCAATTAGAAATAAAGAATACTAACAAAAATAATAATAAAATAAAACGAAATAGTAAAATAACAAACAATAACTAAACTACAATTGCTCACAAACGTTATAACTAAGAAATAAAAATAGAGATATCCTGAAAATGGCATTTTGAAACGCTAAAAGATTGCAACAAAGGGTCATAGAGAGAGAAACATTCTTATACAATAACAATATTGATATACTCCTCATTTGGAAACCCACACACACTTCACCACAAGAAACTATATAATAATCTTATATTACAATATATTCAAAACAAGACATCCCATCAGGGAAGGCATACGAAGTTACAAGCATTTATATTGAAAAGTGACATGAAACACCATCTATATAGTAAAATTTGCCACAAACACAATCAAGTAACTACAGTTACAGTACAATCTAACACTAATAAATTTAGAATTTCGGCTATATATGCACCGCAAGGACAAAAAATTACCTCACAGAAATGGCAGGATTACTTTCAGTCGATTGGTAACAAATCCATCTAAGCAAAAGTTCGTAATGCTAAAATTACTATTTTACGTGTAGGGTTTACAGATTATTACAACTAAACCGACATTAAAAAAGCATTCTAAAAAGTGTGGCATGTAGGGTTTGTAGATACATCTAGAGCCCTCTTACGAATGCAAATGCACAATCTACTTGCATCATCATATCTAAGGGACAAGACTTTAATTATAAAAATAAATGATGTGTACTTCGAAATTAAAGAAATCAAAGCTGATGTACCACAAAGAAGTGTCCTTAGACCCTACCACTGATACACTGTCCCATACACACTCTATACAGGTGATATTCCAACTAACGACGGAAGAAAAATACTATCGTTTGCTGATGACACTGCTGTATACTAGCTATCATTCTGACCAAGCAGTAGCGATGACCTTTTTACAAGAAAACGTAAGAAAATAGAGAAATAGTTAGAAGATAAAAAGATAAAAGCAAACACAAGCAAGTACATCGATTTCGCATTCATACTGTAAAAAAAAAAGACTATTTGGATATTAAACTAAATAACATAGTTATTATTCTACAAACTAGGCAAAAATCCAAGCTCAGCCTAGAAAATGAATTACCAGTTTATAAAATCATTATAAAACCAATAATACCCCTTTGGTATATCATATATAGGGAACGGCAGTAATAAATTATATAATAAAGGTAAAATAAATGCAATCGAAAATACTAAGAATGATAGTCGACTCACCATATGGTTCATACGGAATAAAATATACGAAAGAACCTTGTACTAATGACATCCATGGAAGAAATAGAAAATTGTACAACAAAATATAAAGAAAGAAGAACCTCGCAGTACTCTTGACATTAAGACGCAGAAACGTTAACTACTCACATTAGAAAAAAACTAAAAAGAATACGTCTATATAAGATATATATAGGATACTATATATATAAGAGGCATCTTATTCGTTTTTGGTCCCAAAACCTTGCGACGCCTCTAAAGCCTCTTATTCGTTTTTGGTCCAATAACCAATAAGCCTCTGAGACGTCTTTGTAAGCTAGAGGGTTAAATACATAAAAATTGTAAAAGAAAACGATAACCCTAAAAAGTAGTACATAACCACCTACATGTTATTTTAAATTAATCAAAAAAAGAAATTTACCTAATGTCTACGGATAACTTGTAAAGAATAAATATAATTAAAAAAAAATAACTCCGCCTGCATGATCGCAGATCAGCGATCATGTTGCCGGTCCTAAGCCCGGAAAAAGGAGGAAGGTTGTTGGATCAGGTTAGCTCCCTACCCAACGTAAAAAAAAAAAGAAAATTGCTCATAGAAAAGAGTTTTGGCCTCGGAACAGGACGGAAATACAGATGACGACACACGCAAGAAAATGGACAAAGAAATGGAAGAAAGAACACATAATGCGACTGGCTACATGGAACATCAAGTCATTCAATAATAAAGATCAAGAGACCCTGAAAGAACTGAAGGATAATAACATCGATATTTGCGCCTTACAAGAGACCAAAAAGAAAGGCAAAGGGCAAATACAGTACGAAGATTACTTAGTGATATATAGTGGGGTAGAACAACAAATCAGGGCAAAGGAAGGGGTAGCCATCGCAGTGTCTAAAAGTACCAAAACAACATACAAGAATGTGAATACATATCTTCACGAATCTTGGTTGTAAAAATGGAAGCGGATGACAAAAAGTTAAATATAGTGTCAATTTATGCACCCGAAGATAACAAATCGAAGGAAGAAAGAGAAGCCTTCTACGACCAACTACAAAACTTAGTCGGATCATTACCAAGTAATCAACAAATAATAATCCTTGGAGATTTTAACGCCCGCATCGGAAACGAAATAATACCTGGAATTAAACAAAGGTTCAACGAAAATGTGTTAAATGATAATGGAGAACTTATGACACAATTGTGCACATTTAACGAGCTAAGGATTAACAATACATTTTATAACCACAAAGAGCACTACAAATTCACATATAGCAACACCAGAGGTTTCAGGTCTACAATTGATTACATTGTTACTAACAGATATGTCCAACCAAACCAAATACTAGATGTTAGGACATTAAACTCCGCGAATGTAGGAAGCGATCATAGCCTGCTATTAGCAAAAATAAGAATGAAGTTTAAACCACAAAGGAATCTTGCACGAGCAACTCAAGAATCGAAAATAAACATCGAGTCACTATGGAACTTACCAACCAAACAACTATACGAGAACAGGTTGAAAGAAAAAATCGAAAAAGACCCAATAAAAGAAGAAGATAACATAAACATAGCCTGGAAGAAACTAAGAACCAACATGTTAGAAGCTGCATACGAAGCCCTGGGAACACGAACTGTAAAAAACCGGGCTAGAATGATCAAGACTCCTTGGTTCCGCCCAGAGATTAAGGAAATATGCAAAAAAAAGAAAATGGCATACCTTAACTATAGGACATTACGAACACCTGAATCATACGAAATGTATAGACGAATCCGGAATCAAGCAGCGACATTAGTAAGGCAAACAAAACAACATCATTGGGAGATTTTTTCGAAGAGAATGGAGAGTGACTTCTATGGACTACAAAAACAAATCTGGCGATTTATTAGAAATCAAAGAAAGGAGGTCAACGAAATGATCGAAACAAATCAGATCACAAGAGAAACCTGGATTAGTTACTTAACAGAACTCTACAAATCAGAAGAACCTCAAGTGGAACTAAATACGCCAGAAATAGTAACTAAAAACGACATACAAATTGAGTCCAGTGATGTAGAAACAGCTATTCGAAAACTAAAGAATAGGAAGAGCTCAGGGCAAGATGGCATCCCAAACGAATTACTAAAATATGGTGGCCAACGTCTCACACAACAGTTAACATTCTAATCCAAAAAATACTATGCCAACATAAAATACCTGATGAATGGCGAATCAGCACAACTATAGTTATGTTTAAAAAAGGAGACAAAAAACTACCTACAAATTACAGGGGAATAAATCTTTTAAATACTTCATTGAAACTAACAACAAAAGTCATAACGAATAAAATTAACAGCTTAACGAATCTAGAAGACGAACAGCAGGGATTCAGATCAGGTAGATCATGCACAGACGCGGTTTTCATCATAAGACAGATAACAGAAAAATCAATTGAATACAACAGACCAGCATATATGTGTTTCATTGATTTGGAAAAGGCATTCGACCGAGTGCAGTTAAAGGATGTTATACACCTCCTCTATAACCGGCAAATTCCGAACAATCTTATCAAGACCATAGAGGACATCTATAGAAACAATAAGATCCAAGCAAAGATAAATGGCGCCTTGACTGAACCGATTGATGCAGGTCGCGGTATCCGACAAGGGGATTCCTTAAGTCCCCTGCTTTTTAACATCATTATGGACGAAATAATAAGAAACGTAAGATTGCTAAAAGGATATAAAATGGGCAGCGAAGAAATAACCATCCTATGCTATGCTGATGACGCTGTATTAGTGGCCGAAAATGAGGATGATCTACAACGTCTACTACACCGATTTAATTGCATAGCCAAATCATTCAACATGAAAATATCGGCCCAGAAAACTAAATGCATGACAACATCAAAGACGCCGTTAAGATGCAAACTGGAAATTGAAGGAAGGTTATTCAGCAGGAAATGAGATTTAAGTACCTAGGAATAGAAATCTCAGGATATGGTGATGTTGAAGCAGAGGTAAGAGAACAGACAATGAAGGCATCCAGAATAGCGGGTTGTTTGAATGACACAATATGGCGAAACAAAAACATTGACATAGAGACCAAAGCAAGAATCTACAAGGCAATGGTAAGACCTATTATGTCACATACCGCAGAAACTCGACCAGACACGGCGAAAACGAAACAGTTACTAGAGACAACCGAAATGAGAATTCTTCGCAGAATAGCTGGGAAAACACTACTGGATCGAGAGAGGAGTGAAGATATAAGAAGAACATGCAAAGTGGAAAACATCAACGAATGGATACTAAAAAGAAAAAAAGAATGGAACGAACATATTAACAGAATGGACAACGGAAGAATTGTCAGAATTGCACGGGATAAGTCACCTGTAGGCCGCAGAAGCACGGGACGCCCACGAAAACGATGGTGCGACAATTTAACAGTGCAATAGGCAGAAAAACGTCTTTTACGAAACAGGCAATTTGCCTAAACTAAAGAAAGAAGAAGAAGAAGAAGAAAAAAAAAAACATAAAATAAGAGAAAAAGATTAAAAAAAAATAAAAAAACGAATAAAAAAAAGAAAAAGTGAAAAAAAAGTAAAAAAAGAAAAAAAGTAAAAAAAAAAAAAAAAAGCAAAAAAAGAAAAAAAGCAAAAAAAGAAAAAAAAAAAAGTAAAAAAAGAAAAAAAGTAAAAAAAGAAAAAAGTAAAAAAATAAAAAAATACAAAAAAGAAACAAAAAGAATAAGAAAAAAAAGAATAAGAAAAAACAAGAAATGAAAAAAAATAAAAAAAAATGAAAAATAAAAAAAAGAAAATCTACTCATTTTTATATCTGTAATTTTAAATAAAAAAAAAGATTTTAAACGCGCATGTCTTCAACGGTTTAACCTATCCTAATAGATTAAATGCTTCAACCATTCTAGATCTAGGATTCTTCAATTCTATATGCAGTCTTTGAAACCAAATGCTTTGCTCAATACGATTAAATGCATATAATGAATTTAAAAAAATAGAAATTTGATAACGTTTTTGTAATATTACAAACATCTAATGAATTAATTGTTTTAAATGACAGAGGACATTCCTATAAGATTCTTCGTATCATTAAGACAAAAGTTCCCCTCTAATTACAATTGGTTTGTATTTTGAATTTTGTAAATGTATATATCATCAGCGACTGAAATTAAAAACAAAAATTAAATTTATGTATAGCACAAATTCGAACAAGAATAATTTGTAAATGTATACCATATTTTCGGACAGAGGGAGTACATTTATTAAGGGGTGATCTTTTTGATCATTCATGGTAGGAATTGATACATAGGACGTGATGGTAGGTCTAGTAGTAATAGCTATTTCATGTAGAAACAATTATTGTGTAATATAAAGTTATCAATTTTTAATGAAGTTTTTACCACAGATTGACCTTTAGGAGCGTAAATTTTATATCGAGCTTATTTGATTAGAAACTAGTTTATTATTTAAATGAAACGATTTTTTTAATTAATTACAGTTTTATTAGCTGATTTATTATTAGATTTATCCAACTATAAGAACGGATATGTGTGTGTGAAATATCTTGTTTTATTTTAAATGTAATACCTAAAACCTTGCTTCGATCTAGCTTATCGTGTAATAAGCTTAAATCAATTTCATAGAATTTGTTTTATGCTGGCTTATTAAATATAGCTTCTACATATATGAATGACATAAGACATTGAAAAATTTCGATTAAATTATCTTGTAGAGCGAGATCCGAATGATATAAAATCCAATGAATCTACCTGAATGTATTTTTATGAACGGAGCAAGTTCATCTGAATTGTTTATATCTTCAAAGGTGTTAACTCTTTATATAAGTGTCTCGGGAGTTAAAGAAGTAGAATTTTGAAAGCCCGCAGTGATCTCAAATTTCAAAAACGTGATTAAAATCTTAAGAAGAAAATTTAAAATTAAAAATTTTAAACTGTTTAGTTGGATATACTGACATAAAGCATTCAATATCGGAGAGGAAAACGTTTTTCATTTATTTCTATTTGAATATGTAAATTTATGCAATAGTGATGTTTTTTTTACTGGATTGACACGTGACATTTACCCCCGTGTGAAGAACAAAATGTTTGTTTTAAGTATTATTAACTCTGTTAAAAGGAATTCGGTTTTTATCTGTTATTAAAAATATTTATAAAAGAATATATAATATATATTTTATATACAATATTAACATTATATAGATAATATATTTCTTGAAGAAAATCTTCATGATAATGAATGTAATGTAAAAGCTTAGTAAAATTCTTTGATTAAAATACAATTAAAGAACTCTTTGTAGATTTTGAAAACTAAGGAATAAGTTTATGCAGGTTGCAGGTGGTCGCAAAAATATCTATTCAGGCATTATTTAACTAATACTTTAATTAATGAGAATGAACAGGAATTAAGTGCTTAGAGGTGCATCGGTTATTGTTATGAAAGTTAGTATATTGATAAACTATAATTATGAGCAATCGGGTAATATAATAAGATTAATCTTACAATTATTATACGATAGTATAATTACGAAAATGATACTTTTAATATTTTGTTTAAAAATATACAATTTTTTCAATATATATATATATGTCCACTATATTGAATCTATTTTATATTTTTACTTCTAATTCGTAACAAGTAATTTCAAAACATTAGTATACCAGATTTCAATCAAATTTGATCTTTTTAAACTTTTGTATTTGCCGTGGTAGATCAATTCTTTTCTTTTTGTGTTAACTGCAATTTTAATTTATAATCAACTGTCTCTCAACTCAACCTGCATGATCGCAGATCAGCGATCATGTTGCCCGTCCTAAGCCCGGGAAAAGGAGGAAGGTTGTTGGATCAGGTTAGCTCCCTACCCAACCTAAAAAAAAGACTATGGCTCATAGAACCGACACTCTGCCTCGGAATAGGACTGATATACAGATGACGACACATGCAAGGAAAAGGACAACGAAATGGAAAAAGAACATATAATGCGTCTGGCTACCTGGAACATCAAATCATTTAATAATAAAGATCAAGAAACCCTGAAAGAACTGAAAGATAATAACATCGATATATGCGCCTTACAAGAAACCAAAAAGAAAGGCAAAGGACAAATACAGTACGAAGACTACTTAGTGATCTATAGTTGTGTAGAAAAACAAATCAGGGCAAAAGAAGGGGTAGCCATCGCAGTATCCAAGAAATACAAAAACAACATACAAGAATGTAACTACATATCTTCACGAATATTGGTGGTAAAAATGAAAGCGGAAGACCAAAAATTAAATATAGTGTCAATTTATGCACCCGAAGATAATAAACCGAAAGAAGAAAGAGAAGCCTTCTACGACCAACTACAAAATTTAGTCGGATCATTACCAAGTAACCAACAAATGATAATCCTTGGAGATTTTAACGCCCGCATCGGAAACGAAATAATACCTGGAATAAAACAAAGGTTCAACGAAAACGTGTTAAATGACAATGGAGAACTAATGACACAGCTATGCACATTTAACGAGCTAAGGATTAATAATACATTTTACAATCATAAGGAACACTATAAATTTACATACAGCAACACCAGAGGCTTCAGGTCTACAATTGATTACATTGTTACCAACAGATACGTCCAACCAAACCAAATATTAGATATCAGGACGTTAAATTCCGCGAATGTAGGAAGCGATCATAGCCTGCTATTAGCAAAGATAAGAATGAAGTTTAAACCCAAAGAAATCTTGCACGAGCAACTCAAGAATTGAAAATAAACATCGAGTCACTATGGAACTTACCAACCAAACAACTATACGAGAACAGGTTGAAAGAAAAAATCGAAAAAAACCCAATAAAAGAAGAAGATAACATAAACATAGCCTGGAAGAAACTAAGAACCAACATTTTAGAAGCTGCATATGAAGCCCTGGGAACACGAACTGTAAAAAACCGGGCTAGAATGATCAAAACTCCTTGGTTCCGCCCAGAGATTAAGGAAATATGCAAAAAAAAGAAAATAGCATACCTTAACTATAGGACATTAAGAACACCTGAATCATACGAAACGTATAGACGAATCCGGAATCAAACAGCGACATTAGTAAGGCAAACAAAGCAAAATTATTGGGAGATTTTTTCGAAAAGAATGGAGAGTGACTTCTATGGACTCCAAAAACAAATCTGGCGATTTATTAGAAATCAAAGAAAGGAGGTCAATGAAATGATAGAAACAAACCAGATCACAAAAGAAAATTGGATTAACTATCTAACAGAGCTCTATAAATCAGAAGAACCTCAAACGGAACTAAATACGCCAGAAATAATAACCAGAAGCGACATACAAATTGAGTCCAGTGATGTAGAAACAGCTATTCGAAGACTAAAGAATAGGAAGAGCTCAGGGCAAGATGGCATCCAAAACGAGGTAATAAAATATGGTGGCCAACGTCTCACACAACAATTAACATTCCTATACCAAAAAATACTATGCCAACACAAAATACCTGACGAATGGCGAACTAGTACAACTATAGTTATGTTTAAAAAAGGAGACAAAAAGCTGCCTACAAACTACAGGGGAATAAATCTTTTAAACACTTCATTAAAACTAACAACAAAGATTATAACGAATAAAATTAACAGCTTAACGAATCTAGAAGACGAACAACAGGGATTCAGATCAGGCAGATCGTGCACAGACGCGGTTTTCATCATAAGACAGATAACAGAAAAATCAATTGAAATACAACAGACCAGCATATATGTGTTTCATTGATTTGGAAAAGGCATTCGACCAGTGCAGTTAAAGGATGTTATACACCTCCTCTATAACCGGCAAATTCCGAATAATCTTATCAAGACCATAGAGGACATCTATAGAAACAATAAGATCCAAGCAAAGATAAATGGCGCCTTGACTGAACCGATTGATGCAGGTCGTGGTATCCGACAAGGGGATTCCCTAAGTCCCCTGCTTTTTAACATCATTATGGACGAAATAATAAGAAACGTAAGATTGCTAAAAGGATATAAAATGGGCAGTAAGAAATAACCATCCTATGCTATGCTGATGACGCTGTATTAGTGGCCGAAAATGAGGATGATCTACAACGTCTACTACACCGATTTAACTGCATAGCCAAATCATTCAACATGAAAATATCGGCCCAGAAAACTAAATGCATGACAACATCAAAGAAACCGTTAAGATGCAAACTGGAAATTGAAGGGAAGGTTACTCAGCAGAAATGAGATTTAAGTACCTAGGAATAGAAATCTCAGGATATGGTGATGCTGAAGCAGAGGTAAGAGAACAGACAATGAAGGCATCCAGAATAGCGGGTTGTTTGAATGACACAATATGGCGAAACAAAAACATGGACATAGAGACCAAGCAAGAATTTACAAGGCAATGGTAAGACCTATTATGTCACATACCGCAGAAACTCGACCAGACACGGCAAAAACGAAACAGTTACTAGAGACAACCGAAATGAGAGTTCTTCGCAGAATAGCTGGAAAAACACTACTGGATCGAGAGAGAAGTGAAGACATAAGAAGAACATGCAAAGTGAAAACATTAACGAATGGATACTGAAAAGAAAAAAAGAATGGAACGAACATATCAACAGAATGGACAACGGAAGAATTGTCAGAATTGCACGGGATAAGTCACCGGTAGGCCGCAGAAGCACGGGGCGCCCACGAAAACGATGGTGCGACAATTTAACAGTGCAATAGGCAGAAAAACGTCGTTACGAAACAGGCAATTTGCCTAAACTAAAAGAAGAAGAAGAAGATATAGAACTTATTTTTTAGAATAATATTTTAATATAATATGTAATGCATAATAATAACAAATTCCTGTTAACGCTATTGCAAGTTATGTAATAAAATCACTGTGACAATTAACATATTAATGCAAACATAAATGTAATTTTTTATATCGTTAAAGTTACTGAACAGTATATATTTTCAGTTTAAATAAAAATACGGTTAAAGAATAGTTACAATTAAAAGAAATTATGTAATTAGAGTAAGGTTATTGAAATTGTAAATTAACTACTTAGGTATGAAGACATAAACTACTAGATTCAATTCCCTTACGTACACGTTGGTTGTTTCTTAAGAGTAATTACTGACTAACAAGACATTTTTGATTTTCCCACCGATTGTATTGATTTCTCAAGAATAGCAATATATATATAATAAGGAAATTAATATTCTCAATAGAATATTAACTTCCTTAACTGTTTGAAAGTTTACCTCTCACCCCCGTTTCGACATAATTGAAATATGAAATAATACTTAACGAAAAAGAAGTGTCTCGATTAAATTTTTCGGAGTAAATAATTTTTAGATACTTAATATTTATAACTTATCGCAAAAACAAATACGTTGTTTGCTTATAAAAACGAACATAAATTTTCTGAAATGTATTTACTTTTAGTTAAATAGATTTTATTTAATTAATTCGATTTATTGGTGAAGATCTACTAGTATAAGAGTTTATAGGTAGGACTTATGTACAATTCTACAGGCGTGTACCGCGTGGGTAAATAGGACAGAGTATAATAAGCATATGCCTTAAATCAATGTTTTAAAATCATGTTTTTTCTACACTAGATTATTTTAAAAATTTCATTAAACGAAATACATAATATAACTGTATTTCGCAAATAATTTATTTATCAAATCATTTAGAATGTACTTTTCAATTTCTTATAATAAGACTATCGTACAAATGAATGTTATTTTATTTTTGTGGTAGAAAATATATGAAATAATTATCGTGATATTTTATCACTAACAATAAAAAAATATTTGGTTGGCAAATAAGTAATACTGAAATTTTCGATATACTATAAAATAATTGTATCTAATATAGTATGTGATTAAATAATTATTACATTTCTAAAATTTGATAGTTATTTTCGTAAAAGTTTCAATATTGTGAAGCTATTGTTAAAAAGTAAAAAAAACCAATAGTGACAGTTTAAAAATGTAGCAATTATATTGACATAGTATATTTCGTTGAATTATTTAAATAACAGTAGATCGTTAGAACTAAACAACTTTCATTTATTAAGACACAACA
Source organism: Polistes fuscatus (assembly GCF_010416935.1). Taxonomy (NCBI): domain Eukaryota; kingdom Metazoa; phylum Arthropoda; class Insecta; order Hymenoptera; family Vespidae; genus Polistes; species Polistes fuscatus. Next base: position 171,707 of record NW_025113108.1, on the reverse strand, counting down.
AGGAATAATTTTTTTCAATTCTTTGATCCTAAATAATAATTAGTTTATAAACCCGCCTATAATAATATTTTCGAACAAAATGAAACTGCTAAATATAAATCCCGATAGTGTGCTTTACACGTAATTTGTAGTACTATCTGTATGGTTGTGCATTTGTCTGTTTCAAAATAAAAATGTCCATGTATATATATATCCGGGATCGCTCAGGTTTTTCATGGTAAAGGAAACGTGCTTTTCTCCCCAAAAAAATGTTCTGGGAATCGAGGAAACGTTTGATCTCTAGCGTCCCTTTTCGACCTGCCGATTTAGTCAGCCTCTAAAACATTCTTTCTGATTCTCTTCAATCGATGTTTTTTTGTAAATATAATATTAGCGCAAGCCTTGCTATCTCTAAAATAAACACTCAGGTCATTTATATCGCTAAGACCCATCGATACCGATACGAAATCACTCTAGTCATATTCCGGTTACAAAAAGAGAAACCTCTTTTCTAAAGAAAAAATTGAGGTCTTGAAATTTAAATTAACCCCCTAACATAAATAAAACGAAATTAAATGCATCCGAAAAATACTATTTAATCTGGCCCAACTGAACAATTATGTCGAAGCATAAGAAACAGAATATATTATTTTTAAATTTGCGTTTCTATATAACATTTAATCAGGTTCGTATATAATGTTAATGTATAATGATTAAACGAGTGAACAAAATAATTAATTAATTAACCCCTTGACATACAAATAAAATGCGCGTCGACGCGTCCCCATAGAATACCATTTAATTTAGCTCAGTTGAGAACACTCATGCTCAGAAACAGGACGTTTTATTTTGAAAGTTACATTGCTTTATAACATTCAATAAGGTTGATAATTAATTAAATAATACCATAAAATATAATAATTTAATAGTTTTACCATAAAATAATAATTTAATAGTTTTACCATAAAATATAATAATTTAATAGTTTTACCATAAAATAATAATTTAATAGTTTTACAATAAAATATATATAATAATTTAAAAGTTTTACCATAAAATAATAATTTAACCTTTTGCGGTCGGAGGGCGCTTCTCCGGCGCCACGGCTATTCGTGCCGCAGGTCGGATAGCGCCTGAGCGGCGACAACGTAGGCTAATTAAAAAAAGCTAAACTAGAACTTTTCGGGCTACAATCTAACTTTTTGATATAAGGGTAACTTAACGACCCTGAGTCGAATAGTGCTAATTTTTTTGCAATCAAATAGGCTGTATTTAAAAAAAAAGGGTTGAAAAGTGTAAAAAATAGCCTTATCTTTGAATCTAGACATTAAATCGAAAAAAGTTTTAAACAAAAGTTGTAGAGTATTGAAAAATACATAAAAAATTTTATAAGGTTTATCTTCGTAACTGCAAAAATAAGCGAGAAAAAGATGATAAAAGATGTAGAGTGGGGGGCAAAAGTCCCGCCTCTCCGTCGGTTTTTACACGCGAGCGGGCTAGTGTGCGTGCGAGCATCCGTGTGTACTAATACACAAAATAAGGATCTTCGACAATCTTCGGGTCTCTCGGCCTTGAATGTGAGTGCAAGTGAGAGAAGAAACCGATATTTCTCTCTTTCTATTTGTTCAGGCGATAGCGAGTATTTTTTTTCTTGGCCGTCGATTGTCGAGCGTTCTGTATATGAGTGCAAGTGGGACAAGAAACCGATATTTCTCTCTTTCTTGATGCTTATGGCACGCCGTTTTTTTATTTATTGTCAAAAATAGTAAACTTTGATTAAAAGAAAAACAATAATTCATTTTAACCATTTCTCTTACGATCGAATTTCCAACTGTGCGGGCTTAAAGTGACACCAGTCGGTCGCGCGCAGGGACATAAACACAAGCTTGGCTCAGCGTTCGAAACTATACTAATCTCAAAATTCCTATGATTTGTATATACACGTGCGCGGTACAATTAACTTTGTAAGATGTTTGATAAATAATTACGGTTAGTTGGTTATTAAACAAAAAAAGACTTATTGTTGCAAATTGAATAATCCATTATTAATAACATTTTTATTTTAATACAAAAATTTAGTAATCTTTGATAGTATGATATCTCTCAAAACATGTTTGGTACATGTAATGCAATTTTACACTTCTTGCATTCCCACGTTGTCTCACTGCGTTTTTTATTTCGAGTAAGAGTAAAGTTGTTTTTCGGTTATGAGAAATGTAAACAAGAAAGGTCAGGATATGAATGTTCGAAAACAGTCGTTGCTAAATATATACGTAGTTCGAATAAGTAAAGTTATTTTTCGGTTGGGTAGAGATATAAGAAATATCGTCCTTTATTACACAGTAACAGAGTATAAGGGTGAAGAGGGAAAAGAATCAAGGTAGAGAGTAATGAATATCAGAGTAAGAAAGTGTAAAACTAGAGATATGAAAAATATTCCTACATTCATATTTGGAACGGCCGCCGAAACAATATTCTGAAATGTTTTGTTTTTTTCGCCCGCTAGACTTACGACGCCTTTGAGACGTCTTATTCGTCTTTGGTCCGATAACCTTGTGACGCCTCTGAGACGTCTTTGTAAGTTAAAGGGTTAATAGAAACTATTATTATCTAGTCGCGAGTAAAAATAATGAATTATTTTGTGTTTCGACATAAAATTAATTAGTATATGTAATTAATTGATATGAATTTTTTGCCTCACAAAAATTTATTTGTATATCAAATTGAATACGTATTCTTTTTAGGACGAAATTGAAAATTTGAGTATTTTTCCTATTAAATTATATATTTTATAAAATTCTAACCCTTTACGGTCGACGACATTTTCGGCCAGGTGAGGTGGTAGGGATAGGTACAATAAAATTACCTTCTACATAAAATCTCTTATAAAAATGTTATATTTTGATAGTTCGTCTATATTTATACTATTAAGAATATAATTTTGTAATTCTAATCTCTGTATTTTACTTTGGTATGATAATTTACAAAACATTGTCCAAGATGCATTCTTGGTTTGTCTGGACATGTATCGCAGTATAATGTTGTTTCGCGTCTTCCACCTGGTATGTTTCGGATAGAAAAAACTTTACAATCTCTTTTTGTGCCACTCAGCATTACGTGGAGCTTTCCATTGAGCCGAATCTCATCCGAACTGGAGGTCGATGTTGTTGGTCTTCGCGTCTGCTGAAAATCTCCTTTCATCTGCTTTACTAATATTTTTCGGAATTGCAAGTGATTAAGTTGCTGCTCGTTTCTCTGCTTTTTAACCAATTTGTATAAAATATTAGAATTAATTATGCAAACTTCTAATCCCCAAAAAAATAGCTTGCTCCACCATTTCAGTGTTTTACGCATAAAACAGTATGTCGAGGCATAATGATCTGACAGGTCAACGCCGCCCATGAATTTTATATAATTGATTACGACATCGGGCTTTCTAACGACTGTTTGAACCCTATGCCGAAGTGTTCGTTGCACGTCACTCATTGCCGCATTGTAAAATTTGGTTAATAGCGTAACAATCCGTTTATCTTTTCAAGCTAGAATCACATTATTCTTTCTGCGGTAGGCTACCATCGATTTGCCTTTTGGAATTTGTTTTTTCTTAATTGCGTCTGGCAACTCCTTTCTATTGGGCAAGATTGTCCCGGTCAAATGACACTTCAGTTTCACCAATTCATTTGCCAAAATGTAGCTCGTATTATACCAATCCGTAAACAAGTGATGTCCCTGCGTACCAGGAACTTTATTCACGAGCATTGTATATAAATGTAACGGAATTCTTGTTGATACTGGAAGGTCCGGTCTGATTAATGTTTGTGTTGTTAGGCTGCCATAATACGCAAGAATTCCGCAAATATATCCCGTAACAGAATCTGCCAGTGTATAAATACGGATGCTCCATTTGGTCGGTTTATTCGGGTTATATGTAATGAATGAAACCCGCCCTTTGAATTTTACGACAGATTCATCGACACAAATTTCTTTGCCTGGTATAAAATAGTCCAAAAGTCTTGAATTGATCTAATCAAAGTAACCAGTTATCAGTTGTAATCGTGTCCTCGTGTTGCTGCTTTGCGCGGAAACTATTTCTGCATGTAGTATCCAAAAAATTTGCGTAAACCGTTCTCTTGAAAATGTATTTGGAAAAAATGGAATGTAGCTTGTAGTGTCTGTTGACCAATATTCTTTCATGTTTGCCGCTATTATTGTCCCCATATTTACTATGACAGCGACAAAAGCCTAAAATTCTGTATTTGTGACATTATACCACGTGCGCCAAATTGATCGCGAGGATAGCACCATTCCCTCTAACTTCCTTGAAGTACGTCTTGTTCTGTGTATATTTTAAATCGATAGCAATACCCAGAATTCATTTTCGAATCCTCTTCAATTCTCGTTTGTGTTGCATATCTATTCGTTTCTCTAACTATTATTTCAAAAAAATCATCACATAATACTTCTTTTAAAACACACTGTTTGTAGAATATAAGACTGGAAGCAATTCTGAATATTAATGTCGTGAGTTAGGTTAATTCGACGCATGAATGAGTGATATAGAGAAGGATAGATAAATCAATCAATACAATTTTACGCGGTATGAAACACTTGCTTCGGCATAAAAACTCTCACGAAGTTGAGAGAAAAGCCGGGGCAAGCTATGACTTTATTTAATCATATAATACAGTAAATAGTAGTCTCTTATTTCTTCTTAGACTAGAGAACTCTCTTACCTTTGTCTCCACTACAAATATGTAACTTATCGTAGCCTACTTAGATGCGTTATCAGGTCTTCAAAACACGTTAATCTCGCTACCAACACCTTCCACGTGGGGTAGCCTTTTCCTTCACAAATTTATCCTCGGCAGGTCGACTGGTAAACACTGTAAATAGGCACCGTGACTGTCGGTGACAAGCGTAGTTGTGCCTTTGCACAACTCCTTCAAAGCGAAGTAAAACAGTGCGGTCGTGTGCTTGCACGACCCCATCGAACTTAATAACGAGCGCGGTTGAGTCTAAGCAAAACCCCTTCTACTTGGCCAAGTGCATGGTTGTGTCTACGCACAATCCCCTAAAACTTAGTAAAAAACACACGGTTGCGGCTATACCCAACACTTTCAAACTTACCAGTCGACAACTCGAAAGCACACCACAAGAAACAGCTCTTACTTCAAAGAAACCAATATGGCGCCACTGTACCTTATCAGCAAACGAATAGTCCTTTTCAATATCCAGAATCGGTCTGTCGCTTGCGCTTTCGAGCCAGGGCCTACGCACCCATCTCCCCTCTCCCAAAATACCTCAAGACCCACGCGCACGTACCTTGCCGGCTAAAGGCGCTCCTCCATGTATATCTAATGCACCTGAGCGCCCTCAGGACTCCACTAAATCACTCGTGACCTATCCTAATTGGGCTGTAATACCGACCAATCTAAAGTCACGACGCCACCGCTACCCAACCGATCTCGCGCGCACTACAAACGGTCATGTATCTTAATTTCACCGAACACACACAGAGGTGTTCATTTATACCCAATCTTTGTAGAACTTAATAATTGATATCGAAAGTTGCTGTAAATTGTTTTATATTAACAATAATTTCCTCTTTTCAATTCCCCATTCATCCTCTGCTTTAGAATCTTCAATGCTCGAAATAGGTTTTGCACATTTACGAACTCTTCGTTAAATAGAGCTAGCTTCACTTGAATCTGAAGCATCACTTGAGAATACCCAACAGTGTGAACACTTTGATGACCATTTTCAACTTTATTATTACCAGTAGAGCAGCCTAATAGACTTTCGTGGTCACTTTCATATAATGCATTCAATTCAAACATGTTGAGATAACTATTTCTGATTTTTATAAAATTCCAGATATGTGCTATGGCGTTCGGCGTGCAAGCTCACTGCTATACTAATTACCGTTCTCATTGCGATTCTTGACGTTTACTTGTTTGCCGATGCGATTTTTGTTATAGGTACTGTTGAGAGGAGGAATGTATCCTGAACAGTTTAAACAAAACAGCATCGATGCACGAACGAAACAGCTAAAACCTAATAATATACTGTCCGGTGTTAGCCAAAGACTGTTCTTAACGTCTCGGAGACGTCAAAGTCCTGCAATAGCACATGAAATAAATGACGTCTCTCAGACATCACTTTCTGAGGATTAGGTCAATAGCATTGCTTTTGCAATATTGTATTTGACACAATTTGCAACAGTATCTTGTTTCGCTCCTTTTTCCATTGAACAGACAGATTTTACATTTTTTTGTTAGGAATTTCTTTATGGCTTTGCCTATTATTGGCTCAAGGGTTTGTTGTTCCATATTACCTTAGAGTCTATATAGCGGGTCGATTCGTACATAATCTCTTGTATTTATAATACTTTGTTCAATATCCATAATAGTAGTTATTGAGTATTTTTCTTCCGGTATCCATAATTGCATCATAGCAAGTAAAAAATCTTTATATTTAATTTTCTTGTAATTACAAAAATTATTAATTTTAAATGCATTTGACAGGCCGCATAAATTAGAGATAGTACCATCCCTTTCGGCCATTTAATTGTTCTTCTTAATATTGAATAACATGACAGATATTGATTAGTAAGAATAACGCTGTTCGTCTATAAATTGTAATCTACAATGCATTTCTGTTTTCTCGTGATTTTTTTTCTTAAAAATTAGATATCTCGTCTCCTGTACGTAATGTGTTAATAAGGTAATTTTAATGTTTTTGACTCTATCTAAAAACTTATGCATCTTTTTGACGATTTAGACACTAATTTAGTGTCCCAAGGAGATAGAATGATCTATCATCTCCAATTACAACAATAAATTAATGACGAGCAATAAAGTAATACAATAAAATATAAAATATGACTAGAGAGCTATTCCCGAAAAGCTCGAACCTGCCGTTGAACCGGTGAAAATAACTTAATAGCCTCTAGTTGACCCTCTTCAGCTACAGTTCGGTAGCTGAATTCCCGGGTCCTACCTACTTATAATTAAAGTTTCACATTCGCCCCAAAAAATAGATAGGAGAAGAATAAATAGATTAAAATTATACATTTTATTATATATTTAATAATACATTTAATTATACAAATAATTAACTTACACTATACTTTATTATAACTAAGTCCTCGTGTGGTCCTCGTGTGGTCCTCGTGTGGTCCTCCTCGTAATTAACCTCCAAAAAAAACAAAAAGGTATAGGGAATAAAAAGAAAAGTAGGCCTGGAAACGAACCTGAAAAAGAAAAGATTATTTTAGTTTTACAAAGATGCCATGAGTGATCCATGGTACCTATAAAAACATGCAAATGCATTAATAATAATTTTTCTCACACCAACATAAAACATGGAATGCATGTGAATAGAATTTAAGCAACATCGATGATTTTACTGAAAAGTAACACACTATAGTATAATTGCAATATATACACATACGGAGATTACAAATTTTGAATATTTTCAATTTAATAATTTTGCAGTCCACTTAAAATATAGTACAATAAAAATAACTATATATAATTGTAGGTTGATCCATGGTATCTGTAAAAAAAGAAAATTGATTAAAATAACTATAATACATGTGCAATGCTACGAGGAACCAATAAACGGATTAAAATACTTCGAGTTCTTTCTGAAATAATTATCTTCTATTACCGTTTACCATTACTTAGTCTTTTTTTAATCCACTTCCTCTTCCTCTGGAACAAAATTTCGCATCGTCTCTATGGTATTTATTGCTAAAGAAAACTAGAGAAAAAATAAGACTTTCAAGATAGAACTTTCCGTGATTTTGTACTGTTCCATGGTATCTGTAAAATTCTCCCTTCTGGCTGTCCTGCTGTTACTTCTTTAAGCTCTGCTGCTTCCACCTGTGGTTTCGTGCTTTTGCTGCCTTTTGTATTTTTCAAGTGCAGGAGTAGGTTTGTTAGCGATCCCCAAATAGCACCAAGTAAATGTACGCTCCACCCGTAAACAGTATGGAGCGCATAACCACGCAGTACTGAGTCTATAATGAGTTTTATAAATTTAAACATTACAATTAGTCCTAAAATAGCCGCATTAACCGAACCAAACCTCAAGAGACCTGTCCACATACGTGAGGCGACGTTTTCTGTCAGTTTTTCTAGTTCACCTTCACTCACTAAGTTAACAATGTCCAAACCGTTCCCCTGAATTTTATGGCCAGCTACTCCTTTAGCAAAGTTGTTTATTATGGAGGGCTGCTCGACAGGGAACATTACATGGTCACGCAAGTTGTCCAAGTCTTTTTGCGAGTAAATTCCGCTCGTGGCGAGAGAGCCTGCGTCGGTGTATTTCCATTTCATTTCTACCTCCGGTATTAACAAATGTGGTTCTCTAGAAAAAGTGGGCTTAGGTAAAAGCTGGTACCACGTTCCTTCTACAAAGTATTCCTGAGGTAGAAGAGGATTACAGGGCTCCTGCGTGCCTCCGTTTACTAAAATCCTAGACCATGGTCTTAGAAACATGCTGGAGTTCAGGTGCAGCACAGGTAATTCCCGGTAGCATTCCTCTGTGTGCCTAATTTTAACGGGTACTGGAGTACACTTGACGATGTGGGCTACCTCACCTCCGACGACTGCCAAAAGTCCGGGTTTCTTCATAATGGTGCTGGCGAAGACGTCGGAAAGAACGTATGCTAAGGCAAGTGCGTTTTCAATGACTTGCTTTTCTAAGTTGCATCTCTGCTGGAGTACACTGGTGTAAAGTTTTTCTAATTGATTACGGTAATGTCTTTCTATATACACGAATTTGGAATTTACGTAGACAAATATATCAATGTTATTAGGTGTGATCGTTGCCTTTGTTGTAAACGTTTTTCCCTTCTGGGTTTCCAAAATGAACAACTTTGGATGTTCAGTCGTAATTAGCGTGTACCCACACAGATGATGTTCGTCTTTCCTAATTAACGCAAATACCGTTTCTCCCTACGTAACGGTGTACATAGTAGCTGAGTGTTTATTTTCCGTTATTGATGTGATTTTTGTCGCCAGACCTTCGTACAATGCTGTATACTGGTCGAAATTGCACGATGAAGACGGAAAAACCGTCCAAAAAGCAGACCCGTTTTCGTCGGTGAGGCAGGAACCTTCAGAAAAGGTGCAACTAACGTGACCTTTTAGAGAAATCAGGTTTTCCCTTATTTTAATTGCGCCAGTGTAAGTTTTAAGGTTTGTACGCATAGTACCTTGTACAATAACACTATCCCAAGTAAGATCGGCATCAGAATATTGGGTTCCGAGGCATCTGCCGTCGGTTCCTATCGAACCAGCTAGAGTGATGCTACGGTAATCGGTGGCATTAACCCTATGGCCACTAACTTGCGTGAAAGAGTTGAGAGCGAATGTTTTGGTATTTATTATGGATTTGCTCACATCTGAAGACACGTCGAGTAGGTATATTCGACGCCCACCATGGACAGCTGAGATGTGTGAGCTCATACCGCAGTAATAGATTGTTCGATCTATTTCGATTCGACACTGGAAAACTGTTGTCTCACTATAGTCTTTTAATTGTAACAGCTAGACGTATGTGGTTGTCTTGGTCGGTGTTAACGTTGGGAGATTTGAATCGCCTGCACCAAGGAGCGAGACGGTGGTGATGTTAGCGGCTGCTCCTCCGCAGTCGTGTCCAAGTAGTGCGGTTGTTGTGCAGATGAGTGCGGCCACGACGATGGTGATTTTGGTGAACATTTTCTTAATAAGTCTTAATAAATATTATTTATTTATATTTGGAAAGAGAATGCTTATTTCTTACAGATTTTAACTTTGTCTTTGTGGACTATTCGGCTTCTATTCTTATAACTAATTCGGAGATTATTTTTGGGAAGCACTTCTAAAATTTGGTAGGGGCCAGAGTATTGATTACCAAGTTTGGTGGTTGGTTGTTTTAAAAGATAAATGTTTTGACCAACTGTAAGAGTCTGGCCTCAAGAATTTCGATCGTAATATATTTTTGATTTTACCTTTGCTCCTACCAAATTTCGTCTTGCAACAGTCTGAGATGCCCTAATTTTCCTTAAAAGATCTAAATAATATTGTAAATATGTACTCTCTAAGTTCTCGTTAATTAATTAGTTTTCCGAGGGAACGTTCGCTTGCTTGCCGAAAACTAGTTCATGAGGGGTGAATCTTGTTCCCTCATGAACGCTGGTATTATATGAAAACGTAGCATGAGTTAGCCATTTATCCCACTCGCGTTTTTTGTTAATAAAATGTTTCAAATATTCCGTCAGGACAATATGTGATCTCTCTAGAGATCCGTTTGATTGTGGATGATATGCGGTGGTCGTAATGTGTTTACATTTGTACTGTTTTGCAATGGCTTTTAATAAAGAACTTGTGAAGTTCGTTCCCTGGTCGGTTAAAACGGATTTTGGTGCACCGAATGTGTTACATAGGTAATTGACCATCCCTTCGGCGATATCTATCGATGTCGCTTATTTAAGTGGTACAGCAATAAGGTATTTAGTTAGTAAATCTTGGATGGTTAAAACGTATTTATTACTTAATGTAGTTTCTGGAAGTGGACCGACTATATCCATGGCTACTTTGTCGAACGCAGCCCCTGGCGTATCGGTGATAATCATTGGTTCTTTTGACTTTATTCTAGTTAGTTTTTTAATTTGACAATTTTCGCAATTTTTTACGAATTCCTGAACATCTTGCTTCATGTTTTTCCAAAAATACTTTTCACGAATTCTGGCATAAGTTTAAGTGACTCCTTTATGTCCACCGACGGGTGAGTAGTGGCATTCGACAAGTATTTCTTCTCGCTTTTCTGGAGAATGAATTGTTACCTTTCCGGTACAAATTATAATTTTACAAGACTCGTTATCGAATGTATTACATAATTCTCGTTGAACTTGATGCCATGGTATGTTGTCAAAATATAAAGTTTTCGCTATGCTGACCGATATGAGACCTAATTCGTGTGTGACGGAGAGTAGAGACCCTAATGCTTCTACCAAAATTTCGTATTTAACACTATTTGTACAATGTTTTTTTATCGGAATAGTGATTAAATAAAATTGCTAATTTTAATAACTTTAGCACGTGCTAAAGTTAGGTCTGCAAGCTTGGGCAGAAGATTCGATTCACTAAGAAGTTTTGCACCCGCGTCACACGGCGTGCCTTCCAGATCAGTGAAAATTACTAAATTGTCTCTTCGTAAAGTTAATGGGTCTCTAGTTATACTTACATTCGACGTAAGCATTCGCGTGTGAGTGTCAACGCGTGCTTGCTGTGGGGAATAAAGAATACTATAATCATTTGTACTCTCCGCGTCAGAACTTTCGTCGTCTGTCTCCCTTGTATTATTTAAAGTAAACGGCGATTTAGTTAGGTCGTTGGTCTCGTCAGGTGATTTATCGAGGACATCTGTATTGTCCATGACGATGTCAATGTCACTGTTTTCGTCATCGGTCGGACTGTCCTTGGTTTCAAATTGTATTTGGCGGTCGCTAGAGTTATTCGACCTACGGGTAGCACGTTGCTAACTTCCGAGGGATATCTCGTTAGAGCGTCCGCTTTTGCATTAGAAGAACCAGGTCGATAGACAATTTTGTAATTGTAATCTGCCAATTTGAGACTCCACTTTACGAGGCGTGAAGTGGGGTCTTTGACCGATTTTAGCCATACTAGAAGTCGATGGTCGGTAACCAATGTAAATTCCCTACCGTACAAATAGGGTCGGAAATAGTTTACTGCGTAAACAATTGCTAGCAGTTCCCGCTTTATGGTGGAGTAATTTATTTCTGCTTTGTTTAATATTCGAGAGCAGTATGAAATGGGTAAATCTTTACCGACTGGACCCTGGCTTGAGACTGCACCGATTGCGTATCCGGAAGCATCGGTGGTAACATTGAAAGGTAATTCAAAATTTGGAAAGGCCAAAATTGGTTCTTTGCAAAGTATGTCGCGCAACAAACAAAAGCTATTTTCCTGAGTTCGTCCCCATTCAAAAGGAACGTCCTTTTTTAACAAGTCAGAAAGTTGCTTTGAAAATTTAGAAAAGGCAGGTATGAATCTCCTGTAATATCCAGCAAGACCTAAGAACTGTCTAATTGATTTAATGTTTCTTGGTCGAGGAAATTGTTTTACTGCCACCACTTTCTTTGGATCTGACTTTACGCCGTCTCCACTTATTATATGGCCTAAATAAGTTACCTCCCGTCTCAGAAATTTGCACTTATCGGGTTGTAATCTTAGATTGGCTTTACGTAGCCTTTGAGCGAGTTTTTCAAATTTAAACTCGTGTTCGCCTAGCGATCTGGAGTATAGGACTACGTCATCTAAATAAACAAACATTTCTTCGCCCTGCAACCCGGTTAAAACGTAATCCATCAATCTCTGAAATGTTGCAGGCGCGTTCTTAAGACCAAATGGCATTCTGGTAAATTCGTAATGGCCATATGGTGTTGAAAAAGCTGTCGTAGCTTGATCTTTGGAATGCATTTTTATTTGGTGAAAACCCGATTTTAAGTCATAGGTATAGAAATATTTTGCTGCCCCTAACTGATCAAGTATTACCGTTATATTAGGAATGGGGTAAGCATCACCTACTGTCTTTTCAATTAGGTTACGGTAGTCTATCACCATTCTCCACTTGGGGTTTCCTCCAGAATCCGCTTTCTTTGGAACTATCCATAATGGGGAGTTATAAGGCAAAATAGATGGTTTTATTATGCCACTTTCTAAAAGCTCGGATGTTTGACGTGAGATTTCCTCTTTGTGGACAGGTGGAAATCTGTACTGTTTTGTGTGCACAGGAACATTATCGTTCATAACAATTTTGTGCTTTAGTATGTCTGTACATCCGAGAGGTTCGCCCGGTAAATGGAAAATGTCTGCATTGTCTTTTATTAACTTGCAAACAGACCGTGCTTCTTCTAAATTCAGGTGATCGCGGCGGAGAAGTGCCTTGACGGATTCGGCTCGAGAGGATGTAAAGGAAGGTTTGGCCTCAAGAGTATTTAATTTAGGACTCTCTTCTCCATTCTTTTCGGTGAAAATCGTATGGATAAAGGATAAAATCTCGGACGAGTCAGGATCGTTAGTTTTGTTACCAGTATTAGATCCTGAATTTAGAAGGGTATCTTCATTAAAATCCGAAAGTTCTAAACGCGGGATTTCAAACATATATGGTTCTGATATAGTGTTTGAAATCTTGAAAAATCCTTTTCTGTTATCATTATTAATTAAAGCCTCGCCAGCATAAATACCTGCTGGAAGCTGTAAGAAGATAACATTCTGAAATTTTTAAGTTTTTAACGTAGGAATAAGAAATTTTAGACGAACGTGACGGAATGCAAACACTTTCGTTTCTTGAAAAGGGTACGGACATATTCTTAAATTTTAAGGGTAAGTGCACCTCATCCATCTCAAACTTGCAAGTTATTGGCTCTTCTAGCCCAGATCCCTGGAAGAGTACCGGCTTAACGGACTGACCAAAAATAGGGCAACGTAGTTCTAAGCCGCGTAGAGTTTCTAAATTTAACGGAAATTGACCGGGATAAGGAACGAATTTTTTTTTGTGTGGGGTTACCCGTTTAACTGCGCGGTGGTCACATACCCTACGTAATTTAATTTTTAGTTATTATTCATCTAATATATCTTCATAAATTAGGATCAATTAATAAAAATTTAATCAATAAATAGTAATTTAAATTAAATTGTATTTCATAAATTTTATTAATTAAAGATTCAATCACATTATTATTTTAATAATTTCAATTATTATTTTAACACTTCAAAATGTTCATATACTAGGAGACCTAGATAATTTTATTAAAGCTAATCCTATAATTACTCCTATTCATATTAAACCTGAATATTTTTTATTTGCTTATGCAATTTTACGAGCTATTCCTAATAAATTAGGAGGAGTAATTGTTTTATTAATATCAATTTTTATTCTAATATTACTACCTTTTTTATCAAATCCTAAATTTTTTAAAAATAAATTTAAACATATTTAATAAATTATATTTTTGAATATTAGTGTCTACATTCTTTATATTAACTTGATTAGGTAGACAAGAAATTAAAACTCCTTATATTGAATTGGCACAATTTTATGCAATTTTCCATTTTTTTTATTTTTTATCAGTTAATATAATTAATAAATTTTGATTTATAATTTTATACAAAAAACAATTTATAAAATTTGTTAATAAGCCATAAGTATATATTTTAAAAATATACTATAGAAATATTTTAATTTTCTGTTAACTCTAACTTTAATTCTTTTTACATTAAATTTTTATAAGAATAACAACCTTAATTACATTTCTAATATTTAATAAAATTTTTAAATAATAATAATAGAAGTCAATTTAACAAAATTTTTTATTATTATTTATAAATTTTAATAAATATATAATTAAATTTTAAATTTAACGCACTAATCTGTCAAAATAATTTTAAATTAAATGATAATTATAAAAATTATTAATAATTAAATTATCTTAATTATATAAACATTTAAAATTAACATAAATAATAAAATTTTTCTAGAAAAAGATAAAATATAATTTGAACAAAAATACATTAAATTATTATATTGTAAACGTGCCAATAAGCCCTGAATTAAAATTATTAAAATTCTTAAAACCATAACATAATAAACATTTCTAATAAAAAATATTAAATTATCAAAAAATATAATAACAAAAAATACTCCTGTAACTAAAATCATTATATATTCAGCTAAAAAAATAAATGTAAATCTAATTCTTATATTTTCAACATTAAAACCTGAAGCCAACTCCGATTCCCCTTTAATAAAATCAAAAGGTATACGATTTAATTCAGCTACTGTTCCAATAAATAAAATAATTTTTATTATAAAATTTATTAAAATCAAAAACTTAAAAATTTTTGAAATTTTATAAAATCTAACAATGGAAAAATTCAACCTAATTAAAATATCTTTCAACATAATTAAAATATCTTTCAACATAACAAATAAGAAAAAGATTGAGAAATTAAACGTATACCTCCTATTATTGAATAATTTGAATTAGATGATCTTCCCATCAAAATAATATAAACACAGAATCTTTAAAACATTATTATACATAATATAAATAAATTTATAGTATAAATATTAACATGCATTAGTAAACCAAGAATTAAAATTATAACTATAATAAATCCAATTTTTGGTCTAATTAATTAAAAAAATAAATTAATTTTAATAATTTAATATTTTCTTTAACAAATAATTTAATTTCATCACTAAAGGGCTGATAAATACCTATATAAAAGAAAAAAAGAAAAAAAAAAGAAAAAAAAACTTTATTGGGTCCTTTTCGATCTTGTACATAACCTAAAATTTTTCGTTCCAATAATTCTAAAAATGATACTCCAATCAAATTCCAATTAATGTAAATAAATAACTTAATAATGATAATATAATATTATTTAAAATTATTATTTAAACAAAATATTTAAATAACACTATTAATGAAATTTAATATATTTTAAAAACTATCTCTTATTTTAAGTCCTTTCGTACAATAAAAAATTTACCTATAGATAAAATCCGATCTGGCTTACACTGATCTGTACTCAAATCATGTAAAGTGTTAATAGTTGAACATACTAAAATTCTAAGCTTCTCAACTTGATTTTTATTTTAATTCAACATCAAGGTCATAATTAGTTTTATTAATATAAAATTTCCAAAATTATTACGCTGTTATCCCAGCGGTAATTAATTCTTTTAATTATAAAAATTATCATTAAATTTCATTTATTCATGTTAATAATAAATTAAAGTTTACAAATTTAATTATCCTCCAATAAAAAAATCCTAAATTATATATTTAAAAATTATAAAAATTAATTTATAAATTAATATTTCAAATTCGTAAGGTCTTATCGTGTAATAATTTCATAGAAGCATTTTAACTTTTATCATTTAAATTCAAATTTAATTAATTTAAGAAGTAATATAATTAATAATAATTTTATTAATTATTTCATTCAAGTTTCCAAATAAAAAACTATTGATTTTGCTACCTTTGTAGAGTCAATATACTGCAGCCTTTTAAATTTTATTCAATGGGCGGAATAAAATTATTATTCAAATTCAACAAGACATTTTTTTGATAAACATGTAAATATATATTATTTAAATTATATAAATTGCCCTAATTCATTAAATTAATTTTATCAAATTATAAAATAAATCAAACTATATACTATTTACTAATATAATCATTATTACTATTAAAAAATAATTATTTAATTTCTATAAATATAAAAATAAAAATTACATTTCTAAATTCAAAAATTTTTTGTTATCTTATTATAAATTAAAACATTTTTTTAAAAGAAATAGAATTTTATTATTACTATTAAATACTAAAAAATAAATTAAATTTGTAACCAATATACTCAATTTATCCCAAATATATTTACTTTTAAATAATTTATTTAAAAAAATTAATACTAATTAAAATTTTAATTTTAAATCTGAGTTTTATTTAGTTCTGAAAAATTTTTATATATTGAAAATCGTTTAAAATTTCACTTTCAATTTAAAATAATAATAATAATTTAACAATTACTTAAAATTTTTAATTATATTTTTAAATTCGAGGTAAATTAAAATTTAAATGATTTTATTAATCAATTTTATTTATCACCATGATACAAAAAGTAAATTAAATTAAAATTACTTTTAAATTTTACAATAAAATTTCAATTTCATTACTATCTTTATAATTTTAAAAAATTATTTATTTTATTTTTAATTAAACTAAAAAATTTAAAATAACTTTGATTATACATAAATTAATAATAAAAAAAAATTATTTATATAAAAAAATAAAACTTAATTAAAAATTCAATTTAAGTAAATTAAAATTTTAATATTAAATTTTTATATTTTTTTTTTTATTTATTGTAAATAAATTTTTTATTTAAACGAAGATTTTATCTATAAACACTTTCCAATATTTAAACTATGTTTCGACTTATTTCATTTTATTGAAAGTGACCGGCAATTTGTACACATTTTATATATTATATTCAAATCAAATAATTATTTAAATTTACTATGATATCTAATTTCTAATTCAATTTAAATTAAATTATCATATATTAATAAAAATAGGTAATTCATATATTTCTTATACAAACTATATTTTGACTTAAATTTAATTAAAATTTTAAATATAAAATTTTACTTATGTAATAAAATATTTAAAACAGTAATACATAAAAAAAAATTATAAGTATTTCTTATCGTAGATCATCAATTAACTTCAGATTCCTCTAATTTTATAAGATACCGCCAAATCTTATAGATTTAATGATTTAATATTTAATATTTTATTTAAATATTTAAATTTTAATTATTTTTTATAATAAAGTATCTAATTCTACTTTATTATATAAATAACTTAATAAAAAATATTGAAATTAATAAAATAAATAATTTTAATATGTCACCATTTAATTAAATATTTAATTTAATAAATTATAATAATTTATAATATTAACAATATTAATAATTAATTTTAATTAATAGTTTAACCGTTAATGCTAGCACTAAATTTTTCAATTATTAAAACGTAAGCTAAAAAAACTTTAATATTTCATTATTAATTTTAAATATTTAAATTAAATTTATATATAATTTTTATTTAATAATAATTTTTAAACAAAAATTAAATGTTTATATTAATTTATTTATATTAATTTATATATATATATATATATATAAATATTAATTGAAATAATATATTATTGGGTTATCATTTATAATTTATTAACTTATACTATATAATATATTATGTTTATAACCTAATATATATATATATATTCATAATAGTAGATAATTATAAATATATTAATGATCATATAAGTAACTATTTAATTGATACATATATTGCAATATTACTGATAGATTTATATAATTTGAAATAATAATTCAATTCTATATTAAATATGTGTGTTATTAATATAATATAATTTTTTTTTGGGTATTTATAAGGTACTATATTAAAGATATAATTAATATATATTAATCAGATTGGATAATGTATACTTGTGGATTATTAGATTTTTTTCTCCTTTTTTGCGAAATCCAGAGATCCTTCAATAAAGGAGAACAGGAGTTGCGGAATCCAGGTTACGGATTCCTCCAGCCCAGCTGGTGGGTATGTGGGACTCCCGAAGCCTACCCACTAAACTGCCATCTCCTTTAGCTCTTCCCCCAACCAGGTAAAATGATGATATTACTTCTGTGTTGGGGGATCCGTCTGTGTGCGTCCATTCGTTCCGTCTGTTCGTTGTCTTTTGCGTCAGTCTGTCTATTCTTTCATTTGAGGCAGCCGTCTACGTTTTTTTTCTCAGTATCGTCTCTGTGTAGGTGGCTACTAGTTGACACCACTCTATTGTATGGAGCATCACCTCGACAATGTTGTCTGGAGTGATGGTACCAACGGTCGTTTCCAGTTTTCGTCTATGTGCTGTCCAATGGTCACATTCAAATAACGTGTGTTCCGCGTCGTCTCGTTCGTGTCCGCAGATTTGCAGTCCTGTGTCTGTACTTTGTTCAAGCTGTAAAGGTACCGTCTAAAGTAACCGTGCCCTGTCAGAAGTTGGGTGAAGTAGAAGTTTACGTCCCTGAACTCCCTCCCAAGCCACGGTTCCAGGTCCTTTATCAGCCATCTTGTACAGTTGTCTGTCGTTCCTTCTGTCTATCGTTGTTGCCATGCCTGTATCGTTCTGCGTCTTTCCGTTGCTGCCGCGTCCAGCAGTCTTGTTTCCGCCCTTCTCTAGTGTATCCTCTTGCGCTCGAACGCCAGAAGGTCCACTGGGATTATGCCCGCCACCACAAGGACAGCCTGTGCCGAAACAGTCCGGTAGGAGCAGGCGATTTTCAGCGCATCCTGTCTCTGTACTGTCATCGTTGCGTGGCAGTACTTTTTGGTCGTGGCAGATCTCCGCGCCGTATAGCAGAATCGAGTAGGCAAACGTCATTAGCAGTCGTCGTTTCCCCGGTCTCGGTCCAGTCGTGTTTGCTATCAGACGACAGATTATTAGATTATTATTAAGTATTATATAATTATTATTAATTATAGTTAGTTAGTTAACAGAGGATTTTATTGCACAAGTTTTATTTCAAAGCTTCATAGAAAATGTCTTATTATTACTTTACTTATATTTTTCTCACATTTTTAGTTTACGCTCTACTCACCCCTCCTCTATCAATATTTATCAACAATCTTTAAATCAAACTATCTCTAACTGCAACTAATTAACTATATCACACTCGTATTCGCCTTCGTCTTCCCTCCTGTTTTCCTCTGTCCTCTTTCTTTTGAACAGCTCCTTAGCATCGCTGAAAAATTCACAAATCTCAATCTGAATCTTACCGCCTAACATGTTTATTAATTCCCCTCTTATAGCGCCTTCCTCTATTCCATCCGCCTTCTCTATTCCATTCCTATCTCCTTCCTTCTCTTCTCGGAAACCAATTCTCTTCCTTTCTCGCAAGTTATTAAATGCTTCATCCTCTCTTCTGATTCTTTGCATAACCTACATTTCCAGTAGTCCTTTTCTCCTTTCTTCCCCGCCTTTCCTATGTTGCCACATCTTAATCTTGCCCAAAATACATTAATCCCTCCCCTCACTCCTTCTACTGACCAATCTTACATGGCCTTTCGTCATTTTCTATTAAATATTTGTACATACTATTATATGTTGACTTTCTTCTTTTTCCTCTTCTTCCCTTTGGCTTCTCTTTTTCAATTCTTCTAATCCCTCTTTTATCTTTTCCCCTATTCTCCCATCTTTTTTCTTTCTCTTATCATCTCTATCATATCCTCCATACCCATTTCCCTCAACACTTTAATTAAATCCTCTCCCCATTTTGAGGGCTTACCGTTCGTTATCGCTCTTATTTCCTCCATGACGCATATTTTTGGCCGCCCTATTTTCTCCATTTTTAACACCTCCTTGATATAACTTAACACTCTTTATCTTATTATAAATTCTATCGTTGAGATTCCCAGCTCTCTTCTCCATATGTAATTTGGCGTTATCCTGCTCACTTCTAATGCAATTTGCAGTATCTGCTCTGTATTCTTTTAAATATTTTTATTTTCCCAACCCCCCTAGTTCCCACTCCATACAATACTCCTGCTTTCGCTTTTGAGTGCAAAAGATATAGCCTATCCTCCATAGCGTTCCTGCCCTCTTTCATATACGCCATACCATATTCGCCGCTTTTTGTGCTTTCCCTGTTGTTTTTTCCCTATGCACCCAAACCGAATTTTTACTTCTGATCCAATATTCTAAGTATTTAAATTCCTTAATTATTAATTATATTTTTATTATAATAATTTTATTATATATATATAAGTTCAGTAAATTAATCTACTTTATCGTAAAATTATAAATAATTAAAACAAATTTTTAAAATTTAATATCTCAGCTTTATTAAAAACCACTAAAATTTAATTTTTTTTGGTTAAATTAAATTAATGTAAGGCTAAAATAAATTTAAAAATTTAATTTTTGAAATCTGAATGAAATAGATAAAAATTAAATTACTTTAAATTAAATTATTAATTTAAAAGTAACACAAAATTAATACTTAACTTTAATCGAAAATTAATTTAAATTAACAATTAAATTCATTCATTCTAATTATAATGATAATAATAATAAAAATTAAAAATTTATAAAAATTTATAATTTATTTACAACTTAATAAATAATTCAAATAATTAAATAATTCTTAAATATAAACTACGAAAAATTAAAAATTGTTTCGAAATTCAACAGTAAATTAAACAATTTCACAATTCTTAAATATAAACAACAAAACTAAAAATTGTTTTGAATTTTTCTTCTGATAAATTGTTTAACAAAAATTAATTTATTATTAAAAAATGTAATGTTACAAAGGTTACGCATTTAGACGTGTGTCGACAATAACTGGTTTAATTTCTAGCCAAATCAGTTGAATAGTTTTAAAAATCAGTGCTTTTCCCCGAAATTCCGAAATTCCGAAAACGTGGTTTCGAGAAGAACGCGTTCAAAGTTTTTTAAACACTTTCATACACACTACGGTACGCTCTCTTCTTTTGGCTATAACTTTAAAAATATTTTAAATTTTAGTCTGAAACTTTCAGATAATATTTTAAAGATGTTTTTCTTGCGAAAAATGTGAAAAAAATACGTTCAATATTATTTTCTTTTTTATTATATTTTTATATATATTTTTATTATATTATTTATTATATTTTTTGTTCAAGTAGAGAAAACACGAAAAATGTATATTACATTTCAACAATTAGTAGAAGTCCTGTAAATAATATAATAAAACAACTGCAGTGTGTGTGTGTGTGTGTGTGTGTGGTGTGTGTGTGTGTATGCTGTGACACTCCCCTTTTTTACATTTGTATTCACAAGAAAACGTTCTGTTTTTCGTATTTTGTCAAATCCATGAAACAAGATAAATATGAGTCATACTAGATCGAAAACTTGATTTTATGTTTTATTCTATAATATAAATTTATTAGAATTTTGTTCGGTGAAATTAAGATACATGACCGTTTGTAGTGCGCGCGAGATCGGTTGGGTAGTGGTGGCGTCGTGACTTTAGATTGGTCGGTATTACAGCCCAATTAGGATAGGTCACGAGTGATTTAGTGGAATCCTGAGGGCGCTCAGAGACATTAGATATACATGTACAAGGCGCCATATTGGTTTTCGTAAAGTAAGAACTGTTTCTGGTGGTGTGATTTCGAGCTGTCGACTGGTAAGTTTGAAAGGGTTGGGCATAGCCGCAACCGTGTGTTTTTTACTAAGTTTGAGGGGATTGTGCATAGACACAACCATGCACTTGGCCAAGTAGAAGGGGTTTTGCTTAGACTCAACCGCGCTCGTTATAAAGTTCGATGGGGTCGTGCAAGCACACGACCGCACTGTTTTACTTCGCTTTGAAGGAGTTGTGCAAAGGCACAACTACGCTTGTCACCGACAGTCACGGTGCCTATTTACAGTGTTTACCAGTCGACCTGCCGAGGATAAATTTGTGGAGGAAAAGGCTACCCCAGTGTAAGGTGTTGGTAGCGAGATAAGCGCGTTTGAAGACCCGATAACGCATATAAGTAGGCGACGATAATTATCATATTTACAGTGGAGACAAAGGTAAGAGTGTTCTTTAGTCTACAAGATATAAGAGGGTACTATTCAATGTTTTATCTGTATTATATGATTAAATAAAGTCATAGCTTGGCCCGGCTTTTCTCTCAACTTCGTGAGAGTTTTTATGCCGAGGCAAGTGTTTCTTACTGCGTAAAATTGTGTTAATTGATTTATCCATCCTTCCCTATCTCACTCATTCATGCGTCGAAATAACCGAACTCACGACATTAATATCGAATCGCTTACAGTCTTATATTCCATAAACAAATTTTTTTATTTAGTTCATTGTGCTAATAATAATATAAATAAATAAGACATCTGTTCAATATTATAATAGAAAAACTAAAATATATGTTAAATTTATGCTAAAATCTAATATTTATTTTCGAGTAGAAGATTACTACTTCCTAATTCTCGATAAACGATTTTTTCTTTTCTTTTAATGTTTATTTCGGGTTTAAAAAGAAAAATATTTTTCCAAATGAAGAAAAATGACACGAATGTTTGTTTCAATTCAATATTTACATTTTGATATAAGAGCATTTTCTCTACACAGGATAGACTGTAGGTAGTTATATTTTCTTCCCTTGTAATTCTTAAATTGTAGATGAGTTAGATGAAGTAGGAGGGGGAGAAAGATAAAAGAAAGTTAGTTCATATGGCTAACGGAAGTAGTAGCCAAAATCAAATTAGATGTATGGGGGCGGGGGCAGCTGCTCATTGAAACGCAGTAGCGTAAATAGGTGCTTTTAAGGTTAATTTTTTTTATATCTTTTTCTTTCGTTATGAAAGTTTTATATAAGGTTTCTTTTATAGGCGGAGCTCTCTTCTCTTCTCTTCTTTTTTTTACCTTTTTCTTCTTTGTTAAGATTCGATAATGGTGCGTTCGCCTTTCTATGCTTTCTCCTTGATAATATTATTTCTCGAACGTCGTCGAGCTTTGTAGTCAAGACAGGGTCTACAAAAGTAGACGGCAAACGACACATTATATAGATGTCGATCATGAAGAAGAAAGAAATAGATACATCTTCGAGGGCGGGAGGGTCATTTCTCAGGGGAAAAAACCACCGCAATTAGATGGAAGTAAGATGTTTATTTTTGTTTTCAATCAATTTGCTGTAGCGAACTTTAAGAAAAGTATGTAATACAGGTTATTAATTGCTGTTATATTATTTAAGTTTTAATCAAATGACTTATTTTTTTTTTTATTGAATTATTAATTTTATTACAAACGTTTATTTATTTATCTAATTTAATTGTGTAATAATGCGGAGAAATGAAAGGATATAATAAATGTTTGTAGAGAGAACTGATCTCTCAAACCGGTTAAAGAGGGAGAGTAATAAAGTCCTGCTTAATCGAAATACATCATATTCAATTCATTAACAGACGTTTATACTTATTCCAGTTATTGATCATCGAATGAATTTCTAATAGAAAACATCATTTTCTGTTATCAAAGTTGGTGAATTTTTGAAATAATTTTTGCATGTTTATTTTGTAATAGTTTACTTTATTAATTATTATTTTAAAAATATAATACTTACCTAAAACTCGAAGATTAAAATTTTGATTTCATGTTTTAGATTATTAATATAAAATTTAATTTACTGTGAAATTTCATTTGTTACTTGAATTATTTTATTTCAATTAAAGAGAATTTAGAATTTACTATTTAAAATAGTATTTGAAATATTATTTCCATAAATGTACCTCGTTCTGGAATATTCACTGTACGCGAACATTTAATTTATATTTATTTTATTTGCTAAAGCATTTGCTTCTTTTTCATTTTGAATTATTTGGAAAATTACAAAATGTGAACTTTATATTTTTATATTTTATATGTTTATAATTTTATAATTATTATTTAATAACTAAAATGAAGAAAAATAAACAATTTTTTTAATAGTTAAAGTTGAAAATTTATCTTTAATGAGGTTAATACACATTATTTACAGAAGTTTGCAAATATTTTGGATTTTTCAAAAAGTATATTTCCTCGTTATTTTGTAGAAACGGTAAAAATCTTAAAATTTCAAAGAATTATTCGGTCCAGATTACATAACATTTCGTAATTTTAAAAGTAAGTTTCAGCACCACTTCTAACGATGAATAGTTGGAGTGTTGGAGTCACGCGGACAGAATTCTTGAAAGAGATTCTTGAGACAAGATTTAGTCCGGATACTTCTCAACGAGATTTCTTATTTTATGTTTTATTAGGTCATTCCGAAGAAAATCTCCGAATATAACTGTGTAAAACCTGTATTGAAAACTTAGAATCTGACGGTTCATTAAACTTAAAATAAACTAATACAACAATATCGTAATGTAAATGAAAGTTCTTTTGATTGAATTTAATGTTTATCTATTAAGTAACCTTCTTTGTGGATATTAATATCGAGAAAAAACGTTTTATAAAAAGAAACACATTGTAACTACAATTTCATTATATTCTTCTTTTTATACTAAATATTTTTTTTAATTTAATTAAATTTTTCATCATTTTTAAATTCGATATACTCGTTTTGTTCTGAAATCTTTAATAGGTAACTAATAAGATTTTTATGTTGCAATAATCGATTTTAACTTAAGAGATATAAACGTCAATTTAATATTTTTGAAAATATTTAATTTATTTGCAATTTCTATTTAAAGGTACATATTTCTTGAATTTAGGTTGCATATGTTTCTTTAGAATAACGAAAAAAAATATACGGGCTTTAGAAGTTTATTGATTATACCAGACAGATTTGTATTCTTGGAAAGGTGAGATTCCATCGATTAAATTATTGGGTGCTTAACTGTTTTTAATTATAATAAAAACCGAGAATTAGTAGAAGATAATAATAGGGAAAAAGAAAGTGAATGAAACGAATTTAAGTTTAGTGAAAATCACGATTCTGAATTCTGTTTGCGATGCGTTTTGTTCTTTTCTTGACAATGATAACCATTTTTCCTTTAAATTGCACTCCAGTGCGAAACAAGGTCTATTGCTACGGTTGCAAGTCCTTTTCTTTAAATAAGAAAAAGCGAGAGGACGGGTAAACGAAAGAGTGGTGAAAAAAGAAGTATAGAAGTAAAAGCATCCTGTGTATTTTCTGAGGCTACTGTTAAGAGAAATTCTAGCTTCCCACGTGTTCAGAAATTATTACGGAAAATAGGAGCGTACTTACTCTCTTTTGCTCTTCCTTCTTTTTTTTCCGTAATTTTCTTTCTTTATATCTGTATTCATATCTTTTTTACTTTTTTTTTATCTTTCTCTCTTTCACATAAATTTCTTCTTTTTCTTTTCTTCATTTTTTCTTCTTTTCTTTTGCATATAATATGTGTTACATTTTTATCACTAAACTCTAACGAATTTAAAGTTAATTTAAAAACTGGATTTTTTAATTTTTTTTTCCGTTCTACATACAAGGGTAAAAATCAATTATATTCCGAAATGTAATTATATTTTTGCGTGTAAGTACAGAAATGTTAGATTTTCGCGTATTAAAATGTTTAGTGGCATGTTTCTATCAAAGAAGAACAAAGAAAAAAATATTATCTAAAAAACTATTTTTTTGCGATTATACAATTTATTTATATGAAATATTTTATGTTATATAAGTATACGCTTTATATTATCGTTAACTAAAATTAATTTTCTCGTCGCATCATTTGTCAATTTATTGGAAACGTTAATGTTGTTTATTTTTCATCATAGCTACACAACTATTTCCATAAATTAGGCTCAGTTTATATTTGAACCTATCATTGTACATCGATAAATTTTTTACTTATATATTATTATGTATATTTCATTTTTTTTGGGTACGTATTATACATTTTCAGTCGACAAAAATTCTATTAGTTAAAAAAAAAAATAAAAAAACAGATATGTCACTTGAACAGTAATTTAAAAAGTAATATAAACGTACAAATATATGTCAGCATCCCTGAATAGGATAAAAAATAAAATAAAGCAAAATAAAATTCTACAATAATGAAACAATATATTTATAATTATAACTATAATTGTCGTAAAGTCAATAAAAAAAAAAAACGAATAATTATAGCAGAATTTTAATTCCAAGCTTAAGATTAATCATTTTACTAACCCCTTTATTTACATTTGGTAAAGTTCAAAAGTTTAATTAAAAACATTTAAAAATTTGATCTTGTCAAAAATTCGATCTTACGAAAAATTCGTTTATTGATAGAATTAAAATCATAATCAATACTTCGCTTGCAAATTCGAATAGGCGAGAATTCGAGGTAAAACGAAAAACAGTCATAAAGTTCCAAATCTGGATTGCAGAGTAAATGCGATATAACTGCGATGGATTTTTGGCCAGTAATTCTCTTACAATTATGGGATGAATGGTTTGACGCTTTATCATAGTTAAGGATTCATAAAAATGAAATTTTGCAAGGCACACGAAAAAAATTGTCTTCCTGAAAAACATACATATGAATTCGGTGAAGGTAACAACTAAATTCTTTTTACGTATCTGACAATGAGATTCAAACTTTCGTGATTTTGAACGGTCATTCATCTCTATTAATACAAAGAAGTGTGGTATTATATAATTCTTATTTTTTTTCGAGCAGAGTTCGTATATAGAAATAAAAAATGATCAAGTAAAACTGTGCCGCTATATGCTCAAATCTATTTTGTATTAACGATTTTCTTAATTTTTTTAACGCAGGAAACGTGCATTGTCATATATATTTAATCTTACAACCAACGACGGCTTTCACAAAAATAAAAATCAAGTTAGGTGTTATATGGCTTCCTCAACAAAAGCTAATTATAAAAAACCTTGGTAGTACGTAACTTGATTTATTTTCAAGCTAGTATTGCATTTACTGACATCCACGTAACTTTTTCTCTCCCACGTTATCTTTCTGTATTTCTAATAAACAGCTTTTTTGCAATTTCACGATAATATATCAATTTTATAAAGTAAATTTTGTTTTCCGTTCGAATAGAACGTTGTTGTAATAAACGGTATAAGTTTCATAACAATTATTAATAAAATATTTCCAATTGTTTGAGTAAATGTGTAGGATATTTTCTAAATAATTTTAGTTATCGGTAAAACTCGAATTATAAATTTTAAACAGAAATAAATGTCATTTTCTCTAGTGTTTTTCCTGTTGATTCAATTGTTTTCGTTACTTAATAATTTTATCAAAAGTTGTCTTTATTAGCGGAAAGGATTTATTCATTTGGTTTTTCTTACTTTTTAGTATTTATTTGATTTTGAGTATTTTAAACATTATCGAAAAATATTCTCAATAATGAATGGAATATCTCTCACGAGGACATTATAAATACTTTTGAGAATAGAATTGCAAGTCCGTGATATCTCTTTGGGTGTGTAAGGATAACTGCAAAAGCACGAGATCCAGGCGTATTTTACGTAACGATTCTCTTGAGAATTTCTTGATAATTCCAAAACAAAGTCCTTTTCATCGCCTAAGGGGGGGGGGTAGGGTAATTCGGTCGAAAAATGGCATATTTCTCTGAGTTTTTATTGATGAAATGGTTAATATAAATGATTTTATTCTAATGGGGTACTGTCAAGTCACATTTCAAGAATACTCTGTGAAATCTTCGTGAGAAAATATAAAGATTTGAGCCAGTGGCAGCAACTTTTATCAGGCAACGCGGAAAAAAACACGTTTTGCGGTGAACTTCAGAACTGAAGACTGGATCATTGAAAACAAAAAAACCCAATTCTGTTAGTTTATAAATTTATCTCGGTATTCCAGTCGAGACAAAAATGTTTTTTTCATTTTTGGATTTTTGGTAGCATTCTAAAATCAAAAACCCGATTTTCGACCAAAAAACCAACATTTCAGCTCCTATAAAAAATACTTAAAATTAAAAAAAAAACTTGACAGCGCTACCTCGCTAAATATGTGAAGAAGAAGTGTGCCAAAAATTAAATCGATCGGTTCCATAAATTTTAAGAGATAGTGTCCACCGACTTTTAAAAAGCAAGTTGTGGGAAAATCAATATAAAGTTGGACATTGAGAAAATTCAAAATTCTTCACAAATAAAGAGGTATTTTTTTTTACGTGCATAGAGTCGTCAATTCCGTGTCTGTACATTATGAAACTGTCATCAGAGGTGTCTAGAATACATTGTTGCTCCTGTCTATGTCTAACCCGATTAATCAGCTCGATTAATCCTTTTTTTATAATATAAAGCATACTAAAAATGCTTTATCTCCGTCAATTTTTCTCGGATCGACTTGAAATTATCACACAATATTCCTGAAATATGGTACTTTTACCTCAAATATTTTAAAAAAATCGAAAAAAAATTAGGTACTCTTACCCCCTAAAAAATAAATAGATGTATGTCAAGAACGAGCATTAATATAAGTAGTTAGCTATGTATGATAGCAACACGCCATGATCATATGAAAAATTTAACTTATATTACAAGAAAACTTCGGATAAAACCGTTATAAGATTACTAAAAAATACTATTATATATTATATAATACGAATAAGTGATACAAAAAGACGGTTGGTTTCATAAAATTAGATAACAATTTATTTTATTTTTATAATTAAAAGATACATCTTTATTAAAGCAGTTTTTTTAAGCTAATTTGTAAGTTGATGAACGATAAAGTATTTTTCACTTCAATACCACAAATCTAAGTAGAAAAATTTTTATATTTGTACATACATATACAATAGAACATGATGAACAAGTTTGCGTTTATCCGACGTTTTTTAAACCAAGATCATTGTTTTCTGTTGCCTTATCCTCGTTAATTTCTTGATTGGGTATATTTGAACAAATAAAACTTTATAAAAAAACTTTTTTCCTTAAATTTAACATAATCTCTGATAATAAATACATATGTTTTATTTATTTCAACAAACTCAACTTTACTTCTATCTTTAAATTACACTAATTATTAGAGAATTTCGTAATTATTTGTTGGAAGCTGTAACAAAACAAAATTAAGTATAAAAAAAGTTATATTATATTATAAATAAGATTATAGTATAAATAAAAAGTTTGCGTAAAAATGCATTTTTAAGTGGTAAATAAATAATAAAATAAAAATGCAAACAGATAACAATATTCTGATAAAAATAAGAAAATATAAATATTATTTTGTATTAAATACATATGCAAAATATACATATTATATATAATTGTAGAGATATGTTAAAAGTGGTAGTGAATAATAAAAATTAAAGGTGGCTTTATTTAGATTACATGGGTATAATGTTACACACTATTAGCTAACGTTGATTCAATCTGATTGTGAACTGAACAATTACGGATTACTTCTCTTTTATATTCTTCTTCTATCTTTCTTGAAACTTCCCGACTATTTCCGAATATTAACCATCTGGACTATTTCTTTACTTTCGATAGGGAATATTCGAGAGGTTCGGTGCAATAAAACCTCAGACGACCGACTCTTTCAATCGGTATCGCGTACCTTGACAAACAAATGCATTTCCGAGAAATGGTCTCTTCATCCTACATAATATTATATACATATAAATATTAATAATATAATATTATAATATTATTATAATATTATTAATATAATAATAATATATACACATAAAACATATCTATATATATATGAAATACTGTTGGAAAAATAAAGCGAGTTGCCTATCTTGGTATCTCAGGCGTCTCCGATACAGTGGTACCAAACCACTTAGTTTTTAGTAAGTTGGCAGATTGTGTAATACGAGAGAGTTAGCGCGGCGCGTTACAGGAGGTAGTCACGTGTTGAGTTGCAATATTATATATATTTCTTAGTTATGTTAAATAAATACCTTTTTCAACGATACTGCGTATTTAAATTTAATTGGATAACCCGACAAATACAAATATATTTTTTTTTATTTTATTCATTTTCTATTTTTCAATTTTTATGTACATCGGACATTTCCTTTTTAATCTTTTTCTAATCCGAGTAGCTTACGATTCTATAGTTAGTTGGTTGGGTAAATAAAATATATACACATATGCATATTGTTACCATAATTATTAAACTAGTTTATGTCATAAATCTCTTTCTTCAAGATATTTAAAAGATTACATTTGAACACTAAATAAATTCCATATAATGTAAATATAACAACCATTATCTAATGGTTTATTTTTGACAATATAGTGAAAATTACATTGAATTAATTAGGTTTAAAATAATGTGGTGTGAAATAACTAATAATTTTTTTTTAATTTTAACTTAGACCACTTTCATAATTGAGTACATATATACTATAAAAAAGTTGTAGTAAAAAAATCTTTTTTGCATACAAGAATCCTATTTAAAATAATTTAACCCTAATTTTGATTATTCATTGAACTTTGATGATCTATCCGTGTCGTTTGTCGCTGGTTAATCAAGGTCCTGCTATATACATTCATTAAACCTACATACATACTTTTGTTATGTTTTTATTTAAATAAATTTGTGTTATTTTTACGACCCTGTCTCTCTGTACTCACATGACGTTCGGTATTGTTTGGGAATTCGTTTATTCTCAAACCATGTTAGAGTAAAACCATGTTCTAGGATACCCTGTTTTATGTTAGTTCTTCCTAATTCTCAAACTCTACTAAAACGAAACGGTTCTATAGAAATGCCGTATTATACCGGGTTATTCAAAAAGTTCTAGAAAGATTCTTTTAACATAAAAAAAGATTCCTTTTTTTTTAGAAAAGTTATAATATTAAGTAAACATGAATGGAATTCTTTCCAATGAACGATCTTGAAATTAATTCTAAATTCGATTAAAATGCTTTCTTTTTATCTCTCTCTATAACTTTTTCAACTTGAAATTCGATTCACTTTTCTCGATTAAATGTTCTCAAATTTGATCGAATACGAGCTCGGGTCTTCATCACTTTGATCGAGAACGAGCTAAAGTTTCCTCTCATTTTAATTTTGTCGTCTCCGCAGCAACTTTTTCTCTCCTCTCTATATATAGTATATAATATCGTCAGAACTATCATAACCTGTTTAACAGAGAGGATTCTCAATCGGTACACATCTGCAAATAAAAAATATCTTTAAAAATGTAAGATAAATGAACATAAAAAGTTTTGGGTATAAATTGTTTTTTTTTTTTTTTTTTAAATAGTATAAGACCATTATTCCGATTTTGAGATATTCCAGAGTTTTAGTTGAATTGAATTAAAAATATTGCTAAATGTTTTATTAATTTGAATAATGTTTATAAAATACAAGCATGTTTAATTTTATTATTCGATAATAAAAAACGAGTAATGAAAAATAAGGTTCTATAACTTATATATTACTTCGGGGGAAAAAATTAAAAATTAAAAATTTGTTGCATTAAGATTTTAAAGTGAAACTTTTTTTGTTGAATTCGTAATGATTTATTATGTCTACTTTGTTATTAACAATATGAAAAGAAGTTTTGTACGCCTGACTGAAACTATTATACTCTTTAATTAAACTTATACCACTTATTAAAGAAAAAGTTTATGCAACATAAAAAAACATAATTGAAACAGCATATTTTCTACATATTGCAATATAT
Source organism: Polistes fuscatus (assembly GCF_010416935.1). Lineage (NCBI taxonomy): Eukaryota > Metazoa > Arthropoda > Insecta > Hymenoptera > Vespidae > Polistes > Polistes fuscatus. The sequence goes on along the minus strand of NW_025113108.1, from coordinate 139,967 downwards.
ATATTATACCTGTAAGATTTTATGTATAGTGATATATATTTAATGATAATAATAAGGTAGTATTTATTAATAAATACTTAACAAGGTATAATGTTTTTAAGAGATAGAATGGTAAGTATCTATAATCTAAACTAATGCTACGATATACTAAGTGTAACTCTCTACGTCCGCAAACAACCACAAGGAACACCCGAATCCGACTCGTCGTCGCCTATCGTAATCCTTCGCCGTTCCCCTTTGTCTTCCGTACCTCACGTTACACTTTTCCCTCGTCGTCTCAATCAAAAACTACCACAGAACGCACCACCAGTCCTTTCCGTCGCCTACTTATACCCTACATCCTCTCCATCGTCTCTCGTTGCTTCTTCTAGAAATTTCCCGATGATTCACCATCATGAATAACGGCCTTTTCTTCACCTTAAAATCGAGAACGCTCAAGAGGCCTCGATGTAGCTATACGAAGGCGACAAAGTCCAGATGATGTGACCCTGAACCTAAACAAATATCCTAAGCAAATATCCTAACGCAACGGTCCCTATCTTTATTCTCGCCCGATGCGTTCTTTCATTCCTTTCTCACACTCATACCATTACATATTTATATCTATACTTTTAGATAATTAAAAACCCCACATACCTTATATATCTATATATATAAGATATGTTATAATAAATCTTAATAAAAAAAAAGTAAAAAACAGATGATTTATTTTTTTAAATATTATCAAAAATGGAAGTTTAATTTGTACGAGAAGTTTAACTTCTTCTCAGATAACAGCCTCATGCAAACTTTGAAAAAAAAAAAATAAAAAGTTATTTCAGGTACATTTGCCGAGCTAATTTTTTCTTTACGCGATTAAACTTTCTCTTAAGTTGATAACATGATTAACCGTTAAAAGTTTTAATTCTCTAAGCGTATCCTAGTATTAACAGACACGAATCGATACTCCGTTTTCTATCCTAACCCGATAAAACTACGTCATAATTATTTTCTAGTTTGCAAATATAACGAAACAATTTTTGTCTAAATTAATTTTCTGTGAATAATTTTTTGATTTAATCAAATAGAAAATGTTTACACTTAATTACGATTAACTTAATTACGGAGATTTTTTATTTTACATATATTTTTGTAGTGTTAATATTGATATTTGATTATGAAGACAATAAAATCTTATGTTACTATTATTAACATTCCTGTCGGATCAACAAGTTTTTTATCGCACTTTTTACAAACATGCGATAAGTTTGTCGAGAATTTGATAACGAACGACGACGCTATAAATACATCATTATTTGCGCTTATCAAGTCAAAATATTGGGGGAAGCATTGGATTTAATAGTCTCAAATAACCCGGCAAATTAGGCCGCGTGTAAAACGCTTCTAATAAATAGATATAGCGACGCTAGTTCAGAGGAATTATTATTTAGCAAACTTAACACATGTTACGAATTACCGAATCAAAGCTACGAAAGTTATGCTGATGAGATCAAACGGCGATTGAACAAACTGAAGGAGCATATTCAATTATATATTCAAGACGCACAATTAATCATCGTGAAATTTACGTTTTATGAAAATGTTGCAAAAAATGTATTCATTAGTGGTATTAGAGAACCCTATCATACACATCTTACGCACTTTGAATTAGGAGATATCGAAGCCTGTCTAGCGAAATGTAGGAGACTGGAAAGCTATGAGCAACAAGCGGCATTCCTCAATTTTATAAAACAACGAGAGATCAAATCAAAACCTAACGGTTTCGGTACAAGCAATCAATCAATGAATTCTAATCTCTTCAACGTACCCGGAACATCGGGAAATGGAAATTTATTCCGACCATTTCAGCCACAGCCGGTAACTGCACGGGCACCACCCGGAGCCATAACAAATTTTGAAAATAATTTTGGAAAAGGTGCTAATAATCAACTAGGGCAACAGAACTATGGATTTACACCCATTTCGATGGGCGCTGGAAATGCCAGTGGGCTAAGGGGGAATCTGGTTGGTAAATCGAATAACTTACCGACATCAAATAACAACGTAGCTAAACCGAATAACTTCGTGCCAAGAGAAAGTAATTTCTTTAGGAATACGGGACCTTCTCATTTTATTTCGGAGGAGCTATATAGTCAGGAAGAACAGGAAGAAACACCAGAATGTCAGGAGGAACTGCCTTTTATTAATGATAATGTAAACGATCAGGGGAATGGGGAAATAACTGACGCTGAAAAATTTTCAGGGGGACCGCAATTTCGCCGGAGGCACATAATCAATTTAAACAATATTGAAAATTCGCCCGAGTTACCACACCTCGTAACTACCAACCCATCATTAAAATTTCTCATAGATACTGGAGCATCGTCATCTGTCATAAACCCAAAAATAGCATACGAATTGTTTTCAGAATGTATTTTCCCATATGGGTTTGAAATAAAGTCTGTGCACAAGGTAACACAGGGTACGCATGCTCTCACGTTTCTAATTTTACAGGAATTTGGAGACGATACTCCTATTACATTTTTGATAGCACCTTGGCATATGACATATGACTGTTTAATTGGAAATAAAGATTTACAGAATTTACAAGTAAGTATAAATTATAAAACCAAAACATTCAGCACAGGAAAATTTGAGATAGATTATTTGGATAATTTACCGGAGCTATGCAAGCCCGTCTTTGTGAATCACCATCAAGAGGTGGGAATGTTGATAAGAACAGATCATATGAATTGCGAGGAGAAAGAAAAGATCGTAACACTATGCCGGAAATATCAGGATTTTTTTTATAACGATAACGAAAAGCTATCGGCGACCACCGCAGTGACACATAATATTAGAACGAAAGATGATTATCCGATCTATGTCAAAGGTTTTAGATATCCGTACCACTTAAAAGAGATTATACAAGAACAAATCAGAAAATTGTTTAACGACAAAATAATTCAGCCAAGTAACTCACCTTATTCGTCACCAGTTTGGGTCGTTCCGAAAAAAAATCGGACGCCAGCGAAAAAAAAAAAAAAAGAAAAAAAAGAAAAAAAAGGAAAGGCTTGGTAGATGGATTGGGCACAGTGGTTAAATATTTTTTCGGAAACCCGGACGCGGAAGATCTAAGAAAAATCAATAGTAATCTGGATTTACTTAATCATCAACAACAAGAGGATATTATAACATTAAATAAATCAATAAGTATAATATACAAAATTGGCAAAGATATAAACGCTAACATAGAAATTATTGACGGAAGTTTGTCAAACATATCAAATGCTTTAATTGATCAGAACATCAAATTTAATATTTTTGAAGGAATAACCACTCTTATTATACAGGGACAGCACTTTCTCGATATGTTAGGCAAAATAAAAAGATCCTTTATTTTTTCAGAACAATTATTCGATCTGGAAATACTCACATATGAACAAGTGTCAAATATTCGAGCACACCTTTTAGAAATTTATTCTTATAAAGAACTTATGTTACATTATCATAGCTTGTTAGATTTTCGCTTTACTAAAGGAACAATCGTATTTACCCAAGACCATATCATATACACCCTTAAAATTCCTATCCTAAACCCTATCGAATTCACTTTGATCCAAAGACTTGCTACTATCAACAATAATAATCAAACGGAAATTATTGCTACGCCTTGGACTTTAATGGGACCTACAATCAGGCTATCTGCAAGGGACTGTCCATTCATTGATAAGGGAGTATATTTATGCAGACAGATAACGACGGCCGAAACAGCGTCGGTCGTTGTGCATGTAGATTCGTTGCTGATGCTTATTTACAAGTTGTCTGGAGATTCGACATTAATATCGAGTAACTAACTAATAAAGGTTAGACATGGTGGCAACGAAACGATGATCAAAGGAACACACCTGATACGAGAAAGTAACCTACAAATTCAAGGATACAAATCCGACGAGGATCTGGGGGAAATAGAGCATGTCAGTCTCTTACAACCTCTTATAATCAAGAACCACCAACTGAATTTTGAACCGCTAAAAACCTTAGTCATACCAACAATAACTACACTAAAATTCACAACTCCTAATAAATAATTCGAACTAGAATTTCATACATCAATAACCTCAATCGCATTAGTTCTATTACTGATATCCGTTATGCTTATTTACTTATTGTATAAATGCAGGAACAGGAGGAGACAACATACCCCAGATGTCAAGGACGAGGACGTCCTTGAACTTCGGCAGGGAGGAGTTATATGATTCGGTCACTAGGTATCTGGTTGCCGAGCGGCCAACGTCCTTATCATCATAGGTAGATTAAACATCCTCGATGAACGAGCAAGGCGACTTGAGATAAAGGGCCGTGCAGTTGAAATGCGATAGGTGGGGCACAAGGAAGTGCTTACCACCACTTCTCTCGTACCGGCGACGAACCACTCTCTGTCGGGCATTCAATCTGTAACGACGTATTAATCAGTAAAAGTATTTTAACCAATTTCTTTTAGTTTGATTATTTACTCACTTATCTGAACAAAATCAATCATTCGTTATTACTTACGTGTGTGAATTCATAACTCGTACACTGTAATATAACTCGCGCTCTGCTGCTCGCCTTTTACCGCGTTGATCGAGGCAGCCGCGTTTGGCCTGGCGTTTCCTGAGGTTCCGAATAGTGCAAGGGGTTAACATTAATAAAATGGAATTCGGAGGTTATTCAAGATATTTTTTTTTTTATTAAATAAAGTAAAATATTTCATATTTTAATAATTTTCTTTTTCTTATAGTTGATACATTAATAGAATAACTTATATTGAAATAATAATTATTATAATTAAATGCAAAAATACAATACCTCTATAAAATATACGATAATTATAAAAAATATAATATACTATATCTCCTTATTGATTATCCTCTGGAAAAAATTTTCCAAATTCCGTTAATCTAATTTCTTTCTTACTTGATATAAGAGACATGAGGATTAATCAGAAATCTTGTCCATGTCCATTTGTCTTACTGTAGATGATATCCGACTTAATCTCAAGAAAATTCTCAGTGGAGAACCTATGTGTGAATACTCAAAAAAAGAGTGAAGTAGGGCAGTAGGAGGGCAGTATTTATGGGTCTTATTTCATCAGATTACGAGTTAACGTTACCTTGCGGCATTGACCTCGGTTCTGTCTCGTTCGATATAGTTGGGCTGGTTGGATGATTGGTCCTACCTCCTTGGTAGAAATATAAGGAGCACAAACTCCATGTATACAAATGGGATATAAAAATAAAAAGGCGCCAGTGTTCTATTTTTACCAAAATGGAAGGGAAATAAAGCGGCAATTTGAAATAGAAATAATAATACGAAATTATAACGGTAATCATTTAGGTTGTTTAAGTATAAATAATTAAAATTAAATAAATAATTATTTAATAATTGTAAAATAATGTGTAAATAGTAATAATCATAATAATGATAATAATGATAATAATGATAATAAATTTAGATTAAATCCTAATCATTTAGTAAAAAAAAAAAAAAACGAGTACGTGTTTTTCGACCTTTTATAATTTTAATCACTTCTCCACTTGGTAGACTTGTGACATAAGAATCTTAAATTGCTTCTTTTTGAAAATGTGAATCACGAACATATTGACACTTACTTAATTATTTACTTTGAAGTAAACGCGACGCAAGGGGTCGCAAGAGTTAAAACGTAGGTACTTATACTGTAAAGGCATAGCATGTACGGTCGTCTTTGGTATGTGATTTATCCTTTTACTTTTCAACTCGTTTTTTCTTCCTCGCAAATAAACCTAAATAACGTTGATACCTTCTTATATACATATACATATATATATATATTTGCAATTATTTTATATTTATTATAAATTAATAATTATTATTCTGAATAATCGGTAGCTTTGAAAGGTTTACACGTATAAAAGATCAACAAAAATATTATCTCTAATTTATTCAATCAATCAGAGTCGTTAGGTAGGTAATTACATAAATTTGAAAGTATCATGATGCAATTGTAGCGGGGAAAGAAACTGGTCATCGTGTCATTTAGTGATTAATCATTCACCAATTAAATGTCGAGAATTCACTGTTATAGTTCTAAGAATATGTCCACACGACAGTTGTATTAAAACATATATTTACAATAGATTTCTTCCGCATATGTGAACTTTCGAGATAGTATTTGTAAATAATGTTCATCGGACGGAAGTTATTGTACGGGAAGGTGATGCGTACAGAGAAAGTTCAATTAAACAAGAACATGCTTCTAATTTATATTAGTCGTGCAGAAGAAGAGTAAGACTACGTATTTTCATTGAATGAAACTCGCATGTCCTTACAGTTCACAAAAATGAAATACTCGTAAATATTTCCACAGTCGTAAGACAATTGTGCACGAGAGCAGATACACGTGTATTATAGATATATATGTGGGAAGGGAAATTAGACAAAGGGGCTATGAGGCGGGATGCGATATAGTTAGTAGGACCGTTTGGTTGTAGCGACGTGCAGCGGTACGTTGCTATGTAAGAAACAGTCATCGTTTAGCCTTTAAGCAGCGAACATATATTGTATTGTATCAGATTAAATTGCATCTGCATTAAAACATTCTATTCATCTTTGGAATCCTACATTTAGGGGCTCAGCCGGGATTAAAAGAGAATAGATTTCATGTGTGCAATAAAAAGTCGTATAAAGTTGTATAAAGTCGTATAAAGTGGTGTGAAGTTGCATAAAGTTGTATCAAGTCGAAAGTTGCGTTACAATTACCAGCAGTGTGAATCCGATTCTAAGTTGATTAAGAGTGTTGCGCGAGGAAAGTTGACCACGCGTGAATACTAAAGTAAAGTTGTGAAGTAATCGGTAGTGTTGGTGTAACGGTGATATAGGAGGACGATAAAGAAACATTAAGATTAAGAAAAGTAGCTGTTTGAACGATGGCTCAATTGAAGGTAACACTCGAAACAAGTGCGGATGAGCAGGAAGTTGGACGTGAGGAATTGAACGAAAAGGCCGTTCAAAACACGTCACTAAGAAGACGAGTTGAAGAACGAAAGCGTCAAGGTAAAGCAGTCGAGGAAGAAGCCGTCTCTTAAACCTATGAGAAGATTGACTCCATGAAATTAAGGGAGTTAAAAGAAGCGGCGAAGAAGTTAAGGTTATCCACAGTCGGAAATAAGCAGGCGTTAAGAAATCGCTTGAAAGATGCGATGAAAGATGAAGAAAGCGAAGACGAAGAAAGTGAAGAAGAAGAAGAAGAAGTAGACGAAGGCAAACGAGAAGAAGAATCACAGAGAGGTGGACAACGCGGGGAAGGAGGAGCGGTTAGCGTTGCTACGCAACAACTCGCTTCGTTTTCCATAAAGGATGTGGAAGAAAGCCTATCATATGTCAACGGAGAGGATAAGCTACTGATAGATCATTGGATCCACGATTTTAAAGATACCAGCGTATTGTTGGGATGGAACGATTTGCAGAAGTTTATCTACGGGAAACGTATGTTAAAAGGAGCGGCAAGACAATTTATATCGTTCGAAAGAGAAATTAAATCATGGGACAGCTTAAAGCGTAGTTTGATTAGGGAATTTCAGGTAAAGGTAAATTCAGCTACGATTCATAAGCAGTTGTCCAAGCGTAGACAAAAACCAGGCGAAAGTAGTCGTTTGTACATTTATAGTATGCAAGAAATCGCGAATCAAGGTAACATTGAAGAAGACGCCCTTATACAGTACATAGCGGATGGTTTGTTATTATCCCAGGTATCGATTAAGAAGATGCGTGTAGAAAGTTGGAAATAACGTTAACGGTAGCAGCTCAGAACGGGTTAATTATAAATTGGAAGAAATGCAAGTTCCTGCGGGAGGAAATTGAGTTCTTAGGACATGTGGTGTGGAATGGGAGTATTCGGCCATCACCAACGAAAATAAAAGCGGTACAACGGTTTCCGGAACCGAAGAATAGAAAACAAATTCAAAGTTTCTTAGGTCTGACAGGATATTTTCGTAAATTTATTAGGGATTACGCTAAGATAGCAAGACCAATATCAGATTTGTTAAAGGCAGGTGGGGCATTTGTCTTTGATACCGTTAAAAGAGAGTCGTATTCGCGATTAAAGTATGTTTTGTCTCAAGAGCCGGTGCTCCGTATTTATGACCCCGGAGCAATGATGGAATTGCATACTGATGCAAGTATAGACGGGTTTGGCGCCGTATTATTGCAAAAATACGACAACGAAAATAATTACCATCCGGTTCATTACATGAGTTATAAAACGTCGGAAGCAGAGAGGAAGTACCATTCGTATGAATTAGAAGTCCTAGCGATAATTAAAGCAGTTCAGAAGTTTAGAGTCTATTTGTTAGGAATAAGATTTAAGTTAGTTACGGATTGCCAGGCATTCCAGAAGACGCTTAAGAAAAGGGAGTTAGCACCGAAGGTAGAAAGGTGGGCGTTGTCATTGGAAGAATTTGACTTTGGAGTTGAATACCGTCCAGGAGAAAGAATGAAGCATGTAGATGCACTTAGTCGTTATCCGGTAATGTGTATCGAAGATACATTATTACAAAATATAAGAAAGAAACAGGAAGAAGAGGAAAGATTACGTGTCATACGTCTTGTAGTGGAAAAAGAGCCATACGAAGATTATATTTTAGAAAATAATATTTTGATGAAGCGTGTAAACAATAAGAACGTGATAGTGTGTCCTACGAGCATGCAGTCTAATATCATAAGAAAGATTCACGAAAATGTTCATTTCTCTGTACGAAAGGTAGCCGAAAGAATAAAAGAAGAATTTTATATACAGGGTCTGAAAGAAAAAATCGAAAAGATCATCAGCTTTTGTGTACCGTGTATATTAGCGGAGCGTAAGCAGGGGAAAAAGGAAGGTCAGTTACAGCCGATATCGAAGGGGGATAGACCTCTCGAGACTTATCATGTCGATTATCTAGGGCCGATGACAGCGACGAGTAAAGCTTATAAGCATATCTTGGTAGTGGTAGATGGGTTTTCTAAGTTTGTGTGACTATACCCAACTAAGACGACAACCGCACGGGAAACGTTAGAAAAACTTGGGATACAACAGAGAACATTCGGTAATCCGACACGTATTATTACAGATAAGGGAACCGCATTCACGGCAACAGAGTTTAAAGAGTATTGTATAACGGAAAGGGTCGAGCACGTTCTAACTACCACCGGTATACCGAGAGGAAACGGTCAGGTTGAAAGAATTAATCGAATTATTATCTCGGTACTGACTAAGATGTCGATGGACGCGCCTGACAAGTAATATAAGCACGTAGATAAGGTCCAAAGAGCGATTAATTGCACTTATCAGCGTAGTGTAGATGCGTCACCTTTCGAGGTGATGTTTGGCGTAAAAATGAAGCATCGCGAAGATTTAGCTATTTTAGAATTAATAGAGAAAGAGGCGATATTGCAATATTCTGACGAGCGCTTAAGACTGGGAGAAGCAACGAAGGAAAGTCTGTTAAAAATTCAAGAAGAGAATAGGCGTAATTATAACCGTAAATGTAAGAAAGCGAGTTTTTACAACGAAGGCGATTTAGTAGCGATAAAGCGCACGCAGTTTGGTGCGGTGTTAAAGATACAAAAGAAATTCTTAGGTCCATATAAGATATCTAGATGTAAGAGAAATAACCGAAATGAAGTGATTCGTGTTGGTGGGGATAAGGGACCAAAGATCACCACAACGGCGGCGGATTACATGAAACCGTTCAAAGAGTTCCCTTCGGGGGCCGAAGGAGATGCAGATATGGCCGAGTGTGGGAAGGGAAATTAGACAAAGGGGCTATGAGGCGGGATGCGATATGGTTGGTAGGACCGTTGGGTTGTAGCGGCGTGCAGCGGTACGTTGCTATGTGGGTAAACAGTGAACTAAAGCGCAAAGATTTAAGTTAGTCATCGTTTAGCCTTTAAGCAGCGATCATGTATTATTGTATTGTATCAGATTAAATTGTATCTGTATTGAAAAATTCTATTCATCTTTGGAATCCTACATATATTGTAGTATATGTATAGACTAGCAAAAAAGGTCTACCAAACGTGTATTACACTTGTTGAAAATCTCAGATGAATAAAACCAACCCCGTGCTACGTGTGCTAGTGTAGAAATTTTTTTATTTCAATGACTTTGAATAGTTTAAAATCATCGGTTGTTAAATTGTGAAGTTTTGTTTTTAATTTAAAATTATTTAGAGCGTTCAGTAAATTTAAAACTATTCCTGAAAATATATTGTTTGTATGTTTTAATCGAAGAGAGATGATTACATTCAAAATAAAAAAGAAAGTTTTTTTTTTTACGAAAATAGAACAATTTTTCAAAGGGAAATAGAAAAACTCATGTTTTTATCACAATACTTGAGAAGAAAGTTTCTTCGAAATGAAATGGAACCAAAAGTTTTCTCATTTTGTATGCGCAAACATAAACATACAAAAATACTACGAACGCTTTATCGTTATATCAGAATGTTATGAGAGAAAGATTTTTTTATGAGAGAAAGACGTTTTTTCTTTATTTTTTCAGTTAAGTAGATCGGTCAGCATAACCGAGAAACTTGTATCAGATTTAAAGATTTAACCAGAATCGTGTTCACTAGTAATCACTTACTCTCTTTGCATAAGTCCTCATAATTATTGCACCGTTTTCTTTTATTTTAAAATATGACCTGAATCAGTTGTTCCATTTAAAGAATATAGTTCGGTCATGCAAAGATAAGAAGCACAACTTTTTTATTCGTCTACAGCCGACACGTCGAGCTTCGCAACAACTCTTGGTTACATTAATGTATTTTCTTAGAATTTAATAGATTTTTTAAAGAAAAATATTTACAAGAGACAGCTTTCCCAACTAATTTCTGTTTTGTTAAAAATCGCAACGTATATTAGTAAAATTAATATTACAAGAAGTATTGAGTCAGTAATTTGAATCCTTGATTATATATTTTTATTAAAATGACAATAATAAAAAATTGAAATTTTTATTAACAAGTGATGGGAGAATTAAAATGAAATATGTATCATTTCTTGAAAAGATCTCTATCCTAGATGAATGGTACGAGTTTCAATAAATAATTAAAACTTAAATGTATACCATAATTAGAAAAAATGTAAAATATTCGTTTTAGTAGTTTATGACAAAAAAGATTTAAACATTTTTGTTGATGCGACCGATGCCTTAATCGGTACTCCAGTGGATAGTAGTGAATCGAAAAATGCCCTTACGAGTGATATCGAGATTCCTTATTAATGGGAAGGAGGATAGGAAAATAAAGAACACAATAACAACTTTATTTGAGCCCAATCAGTACTAAAAAGTACGCTTTATTTGGCTCGTCAGGAAAAAGCCTTTCGGCATAAAAACCCTGGTTGAAAACGATGAAGAAGAATCCACAAATCCGGATAATTCTGGCCAAGTGCAGGACCGCCTTTGTCCCTTGTCGCTGGCCGAACTTAGATGATATGGTATTACGCAATACAAAGAATTCTCCTTGAAGTAGTTCTCGCAAGTCCCAGCTAGATGAATCTCGAGCGATGAATCCAGAGTGACAACAGGCGCAAAAACGCGCTGGCTTTTATACCAAAAGGCGATGCAATGCTGCACCAATCACCGAAAAGTCCGAGCATAACGCGGCTGTCGATACATATGATTGGCGTAATAAATGTAGTGGGAGAACGCGAGCTAGAATAAAGAAAGAGCCCTTGCAGGCATCTTAGCGCTACCGTGGTTACCACTAAAAACAACGATATTGCTTTGTCGCACGCGTCTAACGCTTTGGCAGGGCCGTACGCGCCTAGGTGCTTCGCCCTACTCACTCGTTGCGTGGGATACGCAACATACCCCCCCCTTGAACGGGCACCGCTCAAAATTTAAAAACCAAAATGCGCACACTTACATACAAATTATAAACTATATATACATACTGTTAACCGCATATTACAATACATATTCAGTAATTAACTTGACTGAATTACAAAAAGAAAAAATTTTTTTTTTTTTTTTATAAGACGCTTGGTAAAGGAGAAAGACGTTTAATACCGCGCTTTACAAGACCGTTGGCAGTTTTTACGCTCGCCACGCGTGCTATACACCGTCGGCTCCTTTATGTACTTCCGCGATACGTCCTAATGACCATTTGAGTGGAGGGGAATTATCTTCTCGCAAGATGACTAGTGTACCCGGACTTATTTTGTCTGCTGTGCCTCTGTGCCATTTTTTACGGACCGTCTGCTCGTTCAAATATTCCTTATTCCATCGGTTCCAAAAATGCTGTCTCATCTGCTGTACGTGCTGCCATTGGGACAGGCGCCCGGATGGTATATCCCTGTATTCGTCCTCTGGCAAACTCGTAAACGAATTTCCAATTAGAAAATGCCCAGGTGTAAGAGCGCGCAAATCATTCGGGTCATTAGACAGAGGCCTCTATCTCGAGGACGTATGTTAATAATGCCTCGTAAGATAGCAATGTCTCGCCTATAATTCGAACTAGATATATTTAAATGATTTTACGGCCGCCTCCCATAGACCTCCAAAATGGGGGGAACGGGGTGGGATGAAATGCCACTTGATTCCTTCATTTACCAAACTTCGCGAGACGCGCGCTTCTAGTTCGTTCGCCGCACCTACGAAATTAGTCGCGTTGTCGGAATATATGTCCGAACATTTTCCACGGCGTGCCATAAATCTACGCAAAGCTGCTAAAAATGCTTCAGTCGTTAGATCATTCACGAGTTCTAAATGAACGGCCTTGGTGCTAAAGCAGACGAATACCGCCACATATATTTTCGCGCGACCACGGTTCCGGTGTTGCTTTCCTTGATGAATAACGGACCGCAGAAATCTACGCCGGTGTGGATAAACGGACGATTCGGTAGAAGACGACTGGCAGGTAGATCACTCATAGGATATTGCGGCGTAGCGGGTTTTAAACGTCGACAAGTAATGCATTTATATATTACGCGCTTAACGCTACTTCGCCATTTATTGGCCAAAACGATTCGCGAAGTGCGTTCAAAGTGGCTTGCGTACCACCGTGCCCTATTTGATGGTGCTTTTCGCGTATTATCGCGTTTGTAATTGTATGGTCTTTCGGCAATAATGCGGGATGCCTTTGCTCGTATGGCAAGTTGCTCCTTGCCAATCTACCTCCAACTCTTAATATTCCTAAATTGTCTACAAACGGGCTAAGTACGGAGAATGATGCGCAAACCTCTTTACCGGACTTGATTAATTTGATGATCTCGGGAAATGCTTCTTCCTGTATCAATCTAATCGCGATTATTTCCGCGCCTTTCAATTCGTCCACGGTTAACTCACCCATTATTCTTTTCTCTTTTAAATTGCGCGAGTTACGTGCGAATCTAACGCAATACGCGATAATGCGCTTTAATTTGACGAACGAGGAGTACCGTCTAAATAGTTCGAACGGAGTAGCTACCCTTGCGTGAGTTACAATCCTTTTCTTTTCCGGGATTTCGATTGGTTCTAATCTACTATGCGGCCAATTTGATTCCGGCTGGATAAGCCATACAGGACCGGACTTCCAGAGCTTACTTTCACGGAGTTCGGCAGGTGTAACGCCGCGAGAAATTAAATCCGCGGGGTTATGTTCGGACGATACATGACGCCACAGCTCGCGAGCTGTGCTCTCTTGAATTTCAGCTACGCGATGTGCTACGTAGGTTTTTAACGTGTGAGGCGGAGTGTTGAGCCAATGCAAAACTACCGTAGAGTCCGCCAAAATATTGTACGGCAGAAATCATTTCTACGCAAAGCGTTTTTAGTGGCCTTAAAGAGACGCGAGAGTATTAAGGCGCCGCAAAGTTCTAGTCGCGGAAGCGATTGCGTTTTAAGCGGCGCTACCTTGGATTTGGCGCAGACTAATCGTAAAGTGGGATTTTTTCCTAACGTTTTAACATAAATGCACGCGCCGTAAGCCCTTTCGCTCGCGTCACAAAAACCATGCATTTCCATTTCTTCTCCATCACCTGCTACGTTGCGCGCGAACCTTATCTCCTCGAGCGTGTGGAGATTTTGGCGGAACTCCTGCCATATTTATATATATCGGCGGGGACATCTTCGTCCCATGTTGATTTTAATTGCCATAGCCGTTGCATCATCATTTCGCGTTGATTACTACCGGTCCTAATAAACCTAGCGGGTCGAATAACTGAGAAATTTCGGACAATATAACACGCTTAGTAACCTTCGATGGATCAGCTGCTCGCTTTACCGTATAGCCTATGTTGTCTTCGGCCGCGTTCCAATTAACACCTAATGTTTTTATCGTTCCTGACGAATCTAAATTTATGATGTTATTATCTGCGGTATCTAAGTCCTTTAGAATCTCGGCGCAATTTGACGCCCATTGCCGCAAATGCATGCCTGCCCCTGCGGTTATACTTATTAACTCGTCGCGGACTTGCTTCGCTTCCCTAACCGTACGCGCTCCGGTTAACAAGTCGTCTACATAGAAATCTTCTTTAAGCGCGATGGCAGCTCTCGGGAATCTGTTAAATTCGTCGCTCGCGAGTTGATGTAACGTACGAGTTGCTAAAAACGACGCGGAGGCAGTTCCATAGGTTACTGTATTTAATCTATATGTTTTCACGGGATCACTTTCCTGTCGACGCCACAGTATAGTTTGATATTTGCGATCGCGCGGATCAATTATTATCTGCCGATACATCTTCGCGATGTCCGCGGTAATAGCAATAGCATGTGATCTAAATCTTACTAAAAGTGCAAATAGATCCTCCTGTATGGTTGGGCCAACCATTAATACGTTATTCAAAGATTTCCCGTTGCTGGTTTTTGCCGACGCGTCGAACACTACTCGCAATTTGGTCGTAATACTAGTATGCTTTAATACAGCATGATGCGGTAAATAGAATCTATCTTCGTGGGGTCCCCCTTCTATCCTTGTCATATGTTCTTCATATTCGGATAAGAATTTAATATATTCATCTCTAATTTTCGGCTTGCGCGATAATGATCGCTCTAATGCGTGAAATCTTCGTAACGCGCTCGTATACGAATCTCCTAACTGATTTTCTTCCTTAAAGGGCAATCTCACTATATATCTGCCAGTATCATCCCGTCGCGTGTTGCTTCTGTAATGTGCTTCGCACAAATTTTCCTCGTGCGACCTAATACTACTCTCAGCTACTTCCTCAATTTTCCAGAATTTTTCCAATTGTGAGTTCAAATCTACCGTGGCCGTGTGGCAATTAACGCTCTGCGGAGTGCGCGTATTCCTGTGCTCATAACGAGCCATCCTAGTACAGTTCCTTGTGCCATTAAATTTTCATTCAACCTAATGCTCTGACCTGCGCGCCATAGTGAAGCAAAAATCTCGACACCGAGAATCGCGTCGATATTCGCGGGCTCATAAAACTTGGGATCTGCCAATTGGATCCCTGCCGGTATAGTCAATTCTTCTTGCGGAATTCGTTGCGAAGGCAACCTATTCGTTACAGTGGGTAATAATAAGAATTGTAATTCTAACGCGTAATTTTCTGTTCGCGATTTCAACGTTGCTAAGATTGCCTGTTTGACTCTAGTTTCCGTTTGGTTTACGCCAGAAATGGGTACATTCACGTCCCGTTGGCTATTCGCAGAAGATTCGCGAACCGGATCGTTAAGAAATGTGCTTCGGAACCCGAATCCAGGAGCACACGACACTCGTGCGGCCTGCCGTCGCGATCCAGCAAATGCACCACTGCAGTTAGTAACAGCGCGGGTGCCTGCGAGTGATGGAGCTCTACATGTGCATTCTGCACCGCCGACGCCGTTCGAACGCAACAATTCGTGATGCCCGCCGCTGCACCTTCTGCAACGGCCTCTCTCACATGTAACAACTCATGATGCCTGCCCTTGCACTTACTGCAGCAGTCATTCTTAATACATGTGTATACGCGGTGACCAGCTTGTAAACAATTACAACACAAATTGGCGTTAACCACGATTCTTCTGCGCTCCTCGGGCTCGGCTCTCAGTAGCTGCTCACACTCCGATGTGTTATGCCTCGCGACATACGCCACACGAGACAGTCGCGCTTGTGGAATACGCTTGAACTTGTCCTCGGTCGGAAATTCGCGGCCAATTTCGCGGAGAATTAAACCGCGGCTCGTTACGCATCAAATTCCTTGAGCGAAAATTTCTCTCGGGTCCTAACGGTGCGTTCCTTCTGCTATTGTTAATTCTTTTAGAATGTTCTGCCGGCTGGGAGTTTACTAGCGCATTTCCCCGATCGCGCAAAAATATCACAAATTCGTCTACCGTCGGTAAAGCATCTCGGGAATACCGTTGTTCCCATTGAAGCCGTGTTGCTGGATCCACTCGCGAAAGATGTGCGGCAATAGCAAATTGATCGACAAACACTTTTTTAGTCGCTACTAAAGCCCTATAATTGCGCTTAGCGCATCGGACGCGGCAATTAAAGACGAGGGAAATTCACTGTCAATAGGGGACCCTCTAAAATAGCTCGTACGTGCTTATTTATTAATATTAACGGATTGTCATAGCACTCGACTAAGGTCTTCCACGCAATCGGATAATTATCCGCGGTAATTTCCAAAACTCTTTCTCCGCGGCCGGTCCCGATAAACATGATTTCAAATATGCAAATTTTTGTATATCGCGAATCGCGGGATTATCTCCTATCACCGATTGAAACGTGTCCGCGAAACTCGGCCATTCCTCATGCTGCCCGTCAAAACGAGGTAATTGTACCGCCGGTATTCTGTAAATGCTAACTACGGACGGATTGCTAACCGTAGTGCTAACTGGAGACGATAGATGCGTAGTAGGCGCATTTGTGTCTAAAGTGGCTACCGATTCAGCTCTATTAATGATCAATTCCGCCTCCGCCTGGCGTCGATGACTGACTCGACATGGTTGTGAATTTCGTCAACCAGCGTTCCCATCGTTTCACCGGAAGTCTTTTCTATCAACTCCTCTAATATTGCCACATTCTTATCAACTTTGGAAATTCTAAGCTTTAATTTCATTATATCGCGCGGGTTGGTATGATCTATCTCGCTCACCGCCTTTTGAAATTGCGCGAATTCTTTCTTTACATACTCGAATCTACGTATAACGCGCTCAAATCACACGTGCACTACTCGAACGAGGCATTTTCACGACAAAAGGCAAAATTAAGAAGAGAAAAGAGGGGGAAAAATACAACTTCGAAGAATGATCAAGCAACAGAAATTACAAAACTCACGTGAATCCTCTGAATAAGGCGTCCCGTGCAGCGTACTCACGCACCGGAACAATAGAAGCTTCTCGGCTTGTAGCGATGATGCAATACCTCCTTTGTTGCTCGATCGGAAGTCTTCCGTTGCCTCTTTCTCCTCCGTTGAAGAAGACTGTATGCACAATAGACGCCGGACGTAGAGTGGGGAGGAAGCTCCCTCGATCCGGCTCGAAGGACCAAAATGTTGATGCGACCGATGCCTTAATCGGTACTCCAGTGGATAGTAGTGAATCGAAAAATGCCCTTACGAGTGATATCGAGATTCCTTATTAATGGGAAGGAGGATAGGAAAATAAAGAACACAATAACAACTTTATTTGAGCCCAATCAGTACTAAAAAGTACGCTTTATTAGGCTCGTCAGGGAAAAGCCTTTCGGCATAAAAACCCTGGTTGAAAACGATGAAGAAGAATCCACAAATCCGGATAATTCTGGCCAAGTGCAGGACCGCCTTTGTTTCTTGTCGCTGGCCGAACTTAGATGATATGGTATTACGCAATACAAAGAATTCTCCTTGAAGTAGTTCTCGCAAGTCCCAGCTAGATGAATCTCGAGCGATGAATCCAGAGTGACAACAGGCGCAAAAACGCGCTGGCTTTTATACCAAAAGGCGATGCAATGCTGCACCAATCACCGAAAAGTCCGAGCATAACGCGGCTGTCGATACATATGATTGGCGTAATAAATGTAGTGGGAGAACGCGAGCTAGAATAAAGAAAGAGCCCTTGCAGGCATCTTAGCGCTACCGTGGTTACCACTAAAAACAACGATATTGCTTTGTCGCACGCGTCTAACGCTTTGGCAGGGCCGTACGCGCCTAGGTGCTTCGCCCTACTCACTCGTTGCGTGCGATACGCAACAATTTTATTTTACATATTTTTATTTAAATGTTAAACTAATATTTTAAAACAAACCATCGTTGACTTTCTCATACAAAATGATTATCAATGGTGTAACGACGACAGAGCTGTATCAGGATTTATAATAGTTATTTAGACAAAGGTTCCATTCATTTTCACTGAAATTGTGTCAATGATTCTACTCCTATAAGCTTAAGAATTATTTAAGTAGAAAAAGAGGTAGCGATCTGGACTCGTGGGAATAAATAATCCGTTATAAAAATAATTAAATAATTATCACTGTCATAAAATTATAATTTATATATACCAGCATTATATGCTGGTAACTTTTTTCCTCTTTTTTTCTTATGCATGAATTACTTTCTGTAGTAAGAGCCAATCTATGGCATTGTATACTTAAATACTATAAATTTAGTGTATCTAAGGGAGAAAGAATATTTTCACCTTTCCTCTTCTCTTCCCTTCCTCCTCCCCTATTGGAATGAGAAGTTTCCTATTTCCGCTATTTTCGTATGAAATAATGCGAAAGTTCCAAGCAACGTTAAAAGAGACTAACGGAGACCGAAAATAATGTACTGTTATTGTATATGCGCAGATGTGTGTTTACAAGCACTGCATCATCAGAAGTATCGTATCCGGTAGCATGTTTAGTTTACTTTATCCGCTACAAACCGACAGAGCTTATTAATAATTGTTATTATTTAAAATAGCAATTATTCTATTAGTCAATATTTGTTTAATCGATATTTTACTCTTTCCATGCTCCTTATTCTGTTTTTGAAATCACATTATCACAGTTAATGTTTCCTTTAGACCAAAAGTAAAGTGTAATAAAGTTTTTGCCTTAAAATTTTACGCATTACCTTTTAATGTATTTCATATAATAATCTGTGAATAAAATATTTGAAAGAATATTTATTGATATAAAGTACAAGAAATTGTTGAATTCTGCTACACCTTGTCATGTCTCGGATCATCTCAAATAAACTTTATTTTCTCTTAAGGACTATAATTGTTAAAACAGTTTATTCTGGTCATGCTGCCTATACAACATTTTACTTACTGTAAACGTTACTAAAATCGTTAACTTATAGATTTATAATAATCTACTTTTGGTTACTTAATAAAGTTTAAGCGAATATACAATACTTCAAAATGAGATGCGTAAATATGGGAATTGAGCACTACAGGAATAGTAAAAAGAAATAGTATGTAAAAGAGGTTGTCGAAACTCGTGATTATAACGTGTCGCGAAATACAAAACGGGATATACGAATTAAAACAAATATAATATATTCAAATAATAGTAATAATTACAATATTATTAGCTGTATAACAAAAATATTAATTCCATTCTCAAAAAAAATAAAAGACGCCGTTTTTACAATTTAACTAAAACTTAGGTCAATAAGTTAAATATAACTATCTAAAAATATAACTGTTTTGAGAATGACTGCGATTACAATTTTCCAGAATAGGGCTTCTAGAAGAATTTTAAATAGACCGTATTAGTTAATCGTTCGTAGTAGACTTTTTATGAATTATGAATAGTTTAAATTAAATAATTAATCAGTGAAAATGATTTTAAGTTTTTATTATCTTTTATTACTTAGAACTGGACTACTTAGTTATATTGGAAAATACTAGTTGTTGCGTTAGTTCATTACCCTATTATAAAATGCTAGCTGTAATATAAATATTAATCTGCCAAGACTCTTTCACGTGTGAGAACAAACTACATCATTTTCTAAAGTTTAGCTTTGCTCTTGATTCGAATTTATTCTGACCGTTCCGTTGTGTGTGTCTAATAAAATTATGAAAGAAAACCTTGCGTGCAAGATCTCCCATTGTTGTCATTGGTTCAATCAGCAATGAAATAGAAAATAATACGTTTTTACCACTGAAGTTAGGTATTTTTAATATTTTTTACAATGCTATAAATTTAAATAACATTGTTGTCTCAAATATTTTCGTTTATTTTGAGAATTTAATCAGAAGATGTAAATTCCAACTAAATTTCAGATTAATAGCGTGCAAATGAATGAGCTGTCGATACGCTTCATTTTATTACCTGCTTGAAATCACAGCGAAGTTTGAATTTAAGTAAGGAGTTCGATTACTCGACCATGTTCTTCTAAGGGAAGATGAGAATGTTTTTGAATAGTATTGTATGTACTTTTCCCGATTCCTCTAACGTGGAATCCTCTCGGTGTTTTGGATTGCTGATGTAACGAGGAATTAAAATTAAAATTGAAATAAAAAGTCGTGATTGAATGAAAATATATGATCGTTTATTGGTTTGTTGGGGAAAAACTTTAACAGCATAAGGACCCTCAGTTTTTCTATATATTGGTATAACGTTAGATTAATTCGACCAAACAAGGGTGGCGAATAATAAGTAGCTCGCACACCTACGTATAAATTCGCTTGTTGGCGAATTGTTCGTGTTTAGGCGATTGTTGTTTCGCGCTTGAACGACATATATTAGTTTCTTTCACTGGTCAGGCGAGTTATTTGCGCGCTTGTACGCAGAAGGACGACGAGCTTTTATTGGCTGATGCGCGTGTATGAACATAACATAGTGATCTTGCAGCTCTCACTTAAGTATGTATGAGAATGATGAGCTGACTGACGGCTCTCGTTTAAGCGTGTGTAGAAAGATAAGTTCGTTGGGTAACGCTTAATACGTTCCCTGCCATGCTGTTTATGAGATGTCATTTCTAGGCCACGTATACTATACTTGCAGCCAAACAATTACCGATAAATAATTTCTAATCATAGCAGCAGATTCTGTAAATCTTTACAAACAAAGTGATATATATATATATTTAACTTATGCGATATCTATTTGCAAATATATTGGGACAAGGATTAAACCCGACGAGACACAGTTTCGGTATGTATTTTCCGGTATTCTTCTCGATTTTACGTCGAATTAAAGAATCTAGGGCGAACTTAAGCAACACATAAATGCAACATTGAAATTTCAATGAAATATTATAATTTTTATCCTTGTTTTAACGATAGAAGTTTGCGGTAACCAGAGTCAGAATTTTATTATTTTTGCTGGTACTCGGTATTAGAAATTTAAAAAAATTATATGCTGCGAATGTGTTAAATAAAAGGTAAAAAAGTCCTTATACTTTGTCCGTATACTTTTGTTAACCGAAAATGTGGTATTTTTTCGTTTGTGATTTTATTATTAATTTACATAGGCATTGACATTAATACATTGCAATTACAGTGGCATCTTATGGAAAGCTACTATAGTGGCCCGCAGTACCTCAGTGGCATCTTATGGAAGGCCACTATAGTGGTCTGTAGTAGCGAAAGGGTTAATATTAAAATATGACATATTGTTAAAAAAATGACAAAGATAATTATTTTATAAAAACTTAAATATGAGGCTTTAAAGTTGGTTATACTTTAATGTTCGAATATTTTTGCGAATCATTGAACATAATATGTAAGGTTTTAAACAGGGGATAAACAAGTAGGTACTGTAGTGGCGCGTAAGTTCAAAAAGATGACATCGAGGAAATCCACTGTAGTGATGTACCGTAACTAAGAGGTTAACCCTTTCATTACAGTAGCTTCGTAAGTACGTTGCTGCTAAACGAGTTGTCGGAACATTTAATGTAGGCCGACTATGTGCTTTACCACGAATCGAACGTATAATTTAACGTCGGTGGAACATAATATTTGATATTTTACCGCATCGTGTCAATTTGGGGATTATTATTCAAGTTGTATTAAACCAATATTATATAACTGTTATGTCCTGTTTTATAATATTTACAAAGGTGGTATTTTCTTGGTTAAATCATTCAGCCATTACCAAAGAATAATCTTATTGAACGTGAGTTGGATGTTGAGTAATGAAACAGATGACATAGCTAAATTAGATGTAAATGAAGGTAATGTGATGGCAAAATAGGAAGAAATAGAATTTAAATATACGAAGATCAGAGATTTAAAATCAGAGCTTTATGTTGCTTACCTTTTTATTAGATGCTGATAGATTATTATATAAACTTAATTTCAAGGATAAGTAAAAGTCATTGAATAATGATTCCAAAAAAATTCAAATTAATTTACAGAGTTACTGATATAAGTTAATTTCCTTAAAGAAATTGATTTATTGTAATTATGTCATCGCTCAAAATACAAACTTAATAATTACTATCGGTTTCACTAAATACAAGATATTGATTTAATAACTAATCAAAAACTGGATTTATAGGGTATTTGTTCTTATAGGTTGATTACATTTTACTGACTAGCTGACTTTGATTCTTACCGATTCTTTTTATTTACATGACGTTAGAATTTACTGAAGATGACTCGTAATTATTATTGGATACAGTAATTAATACTTATAACTCCGATTGGTTAGGAGCCTTATTACATTACGAGAAATATCAGACTGATATAAGGTTTGAGATATTTGGTGGAATGCGCTTTTATTACTAAAAGTGTTGTAGCTTTTGTGAATTGTTTGTTCTTAGGAATGCTGTATATATATATATATATTCGTATAGTCATGTAAGGATCTTCAATTTCCGTATAGTGCACGGACACATGAACGCGCCTTCTCAAACTGCTTGATAATAAAATTTTACTCTTTCAAGCTTCCATGTTGTAAGGACAGAGTAAAAGACAGGAGTTCGTTTACTATTAACGATGTATTCTGTTATTTTTTGTTACAACATAGATCAGTGTAAGATTGGTTTCTGTTACGAATTCTGTTCTTCTCACGGCTTTGTTTACTACCCTGATTTATTCCTAGATTCTGTTAAATTATAGCCTGTTTTTCGATAATTTTTGGAATTCTTTCGCTTCGGTAGTTCTTGTGAACTTATATTAATATATAGCGGAGGGTTAGTTTTCTTTGAAATAAACATGGCAAAGGCTTGATAAAATAAGGTACTTCTGTAAGCATTTAGTTTAAAGGGGAATGGGGTTCTCTCTATTTTTTGTTATACCCTTATGGGAAGACCGTAAAAGTAACTCCTTTCGGATTTTTTTTGAAACTTTTCACATTTGTAGTAGTCCATGAGAATATTTATTGTATTTACAAAAAATAGATATTCAAGCGTTTTCAAAAAAACGAATAGAAATTTCGCAAAAATGATCCTCGTGT
Organism: Polistes fuscatus; assembly: GCF_010416935.1. Classification (NCBI taxonomy): domain Eukaryota; kingdom Metazoa; phylum Arthropoda; class Insecta; order Hymenoptera; family Vespidae; genus Polistes; species Polistes fuscatus. Next base: position 116,688 of record NW_025113108.1, on the reverse strand, counting down.
CTCTGATGCGTTAGATCGATTCCTCGATAGGAAGGAAATTTTTTTCTGATCTCTTTTTTAATTTTTTTTTTTTTTAAATATGTACATATATATATATATATTATATTATAAAGTATGTTTAATTAATTTTATTTTTTTTAATTTTTCTAGAGGAAGTTATATTAATTTTGTAGGGAATATTAAAAAGGTGCATTTTTATTAAAAAGCATGTGAAGTTTCCTCGTTTTGCCAACGTAATTATTTTTTTATTATATTGAGAAATCAACATTTCTCTTGATTTCTTCTTTTCATAATTTAGAGAATTCTTTCGCTTCAATAGATTTTTTTTTAATGATTGTTTATCGATATCTAATAACGAATTCGGCTACCTTTGTGCTTGTTTGGTCCTAAGATTCTTATAGCCTTATTATTTTTCTTGTTGTCGTATAATATACTTTACAATAATAAAAACCAAAAATAATAAATAATCAGAAAAAAAATATTTTCTCTGTCAAAGAATCGATCCGACGTATCAGGCACACGAGATCATTTTTGCGAAATTTCTACTCCTATTTTTCCGAAAACGACACAATATCTAGTTTTTTTTTTAAAAGTACTACGAATAATATTTTCATGGACCTACTACAAGTGTGCAAAGTTTGAAATAAATCTAACGGATCAAAAAGGGATCCCCTTTTAGTTCTAGAATTTAACACTAGATTTACGGATAATTTGTTCATTATTTTTTAATGACTTATAAATATTGTTTGAATGAAGGCGATTGAGTAGAGAGGATGAATTAATATTTACATATATTTCATTACGTAATTAAAAACTGACATATATCTTTTTAAAAAATAATATTTAAGTTTTATATATATAGTAACCAAATTTTTAATGAGTCAAATTGGCTCAGTGTTAAAGTTGATATTCTGATGCGATCACTAAGGTGACAAATTCGTTGAATCATCTTACAGTTTGTTTTCTACTTGAATCTTGATGAAACAGTTTATTTTTAAAAACATCTTTTTATCTATAGAATGTACAAATGGTTTAAATAAGGACATATCAAAAAATAATCTGTAAATTTATTTAATCCATTTTCCGACGATTTATATTTGTGCAACATAGATACTCGTTTCAATATTCGAATAAGTCACGTAGTTAATTTGACTTCGGACACTAATTTAACTTTATCATCGAAGCATGATTCAAATAATAGGGATGTTACATTACAATCTTTCTATTAAAATCTATTGCTTGTAACAAGAAGCTAATAATATTTAACAGTAATCAATTGCTTCTAATAAGTTCGCAAAGATAACTAACTGCGTAAAGATATTCGGCTTCCTGCAATGGAGTTGTAAGAAAAGAGACGAATTGATTTCTTAATTGGTTATAGATGAGCCTAGTTTTTTATCTATAATATTTGAAATTGGTGAAATACAAGAAGTGTGTACGATGATAAATGATTTTATCTATTGTTTGCAACAGAAAGGATTAAACAAAATTACATTGCTCAGGATTCGATAAATAACGAAAATATTCAATTTTCTGGATATGTTCTTTCTGTATGTTAATCAATTGTTTATAATGCTAATTGACATATTTATTTTGCAAATTCTAATTTTCATCATTCTATTCGTCTGAGATAATTCGAATGATTTCATTACTTTCATTGTTTGATGAGAAGTCTATATGTATCTATCGATTAAAAAAGCGGAAAAGAAGAACAGATCTTGTTTTCGGATAATTATTCTTCGAAATCAACTCTTAAGATCTTTTCTCGAGCTAACAATAGGGTAAAAATGTTTAATAAATAAGTGAATATTTATATATTTACGAGATCGTTAAGGTTTTAGCAAATGTCTCTTGTGAGGTATGAATGTTTAAAATAGTTCAACTTCCTTTCTTGTTTGGAAGTATTCGTAAAGAAGTATCAACTACTCTGTATTCACCTCCAATTACGTAGAAACGTTCTTCCGCAAAATAATATGACGAAATGCTGTACGTGTAACCTGCGAATATTCTTCTCTTTTCTATTCAAGAAAATAAAAAGAATATATTTGTCGTGAAAGTGATATTGACTTAAAATCTTAATATATGAACCTTTTATCATACAGTCGTCGTTTCCAAATATCGTTTAACGAAATTGCCTATGATAATTTAACGATAAAATGAATTGTCCTTTGACTTTTATCTTTATCGATTTATTTACCTTATTTATAAATTAAAACATAATTAATTAACAATATACATATCTACGTTATTATAAACATTTAATTATTCATATTAAAATAATTTTCTAATTGATTATATCTATTTTAGAATATTATGGTTATTATATTACTTATAGAAGTAAATATTTTGATAATAAAAGGATGAAATCAGATACGTTTATTATGACCTTAAAAAATTTTCCCGAACTTCCGTTACTAGCATTTCGATTTTCGGTTAGTTTATTTTAGATATTTGTGGAATGAAAATAATGAAAAATTCTATTAGTCAAGGATCGTGAAATAATAGAGGTGTAAAATTTATCATGGTTCACAACTTTCTACTATTATTATCAAAACTTAAGCCAAATTTTTATTGTTTCTTCCTTTTTTCATTTTTCATTCTTTTACCCTTTAGTTCCATCACTCGGTAGAAAATACTGATTCATGGTTCGACATTCGTTACTACGCAGGAAATTGTAATTGTGCTTATGGTAACGTTTTGACGTTATCTTAAGGTAATGATTAAATTTACGCAATATCCATGGACTTGCCAGGGGACCTTACATTGGGATACCCACAAATTTTAACGAGCTTTGGTATATTAGTAGTATTCTTTTAGGGTGTTATCGTGGTAAAGGGTTTTTTCAAAAAGCCGATCCAATTTTGAGAAAAAAGGTTTTAAAGTTTTAATTTTGTTGTATATATGTTTATATTATCTTAATTTCGACTACTTATCAAGTGGCGCGCTAGCATATAGTAGCGTTATTATTTTTCGTGCCGCTGGTTAGTGTTCGATCCTTCATGAGGGAAGTTTTTTTTAATAATTTTTTTCTGTCTGTTTTCACATTATTTTTTCATATTTCTTAATTTTTAAATATATACAGGAAAGAGAAAATTATTTATTACAAAAAAATTAGAAACAATAAATTTTTTCACATCTAGCGCAAATTAATAAAAGATTACTTATTACATAAAAATCGATTTTTTAAAAGATTTTTTGGAAAACAAACCTGATTAACGTTTAAAAATATTTCTCTTTCATTTGGTTTTAATAATTTCGAAGCGTACCATGCATATTGAATCATTTTATGAAAAATTTTTGATGACAATTCATGATGGACTATTGAATACTTTTATGATAACTATCACTCTGGAATCTGCGTTTAATAAATAATAATAAATGTACAATAAATGTTAAAACTCACGGATATAAAAATATTATATATGAAATTGTTAATGATTAGAATATATACGATTGTTATCTGTTAGTATATTGAAGATTTATCTATTTTTATATACCTATTAAAAAATAAAATGTTAACTGTAATTCAAGTAGTCAATTTTCCTTTATTATTTGCGCAATATGTTGAAAAATTTATTATTTCTAATTTTTTTGTAATAAATAATTTTCTCTTCCCTGTATATATTTAAAAATTAAGAAATATGAAAAAATATTTGAAAACATATAGAAAAAAATTATTAAAATAAACTTCCTTCATGAAGGATCGAACACTAACTAGCGGCACGAGAAACAAGAACGCTTACTACTGACGCTAGCGCGCCACTTGATAAGTACTTGAAATTAAGATAATATAAACATATATAAAGCAAAATTAAAACTTTAAAACCTTTTTTCTCAAAATTGGATCGGCATTTTGAAAAAACCCTTTACTACGATAACACCCTGAAAGTATACTACTAATATACCAAAGCTCGTTAAAATTTGTGGGTATCCAAGTGTAAGGTCCCCTTGTAAGCGTTACGCTTATAAAACGAACGAAACAATTTATATCCTTTGATCGAGCGATCGAGCAAACTTTTTTTGTTCGCTTGTGATCGCATAGTTAAAATTTTCCGTTCAATATTCCAGTTTCATCCGTGCACCTACTACAGCCTGTACTATTTCTGCATAAATCTGAATATACATGTTCTGGAACATCAGAAGCATAATATCACGATTATATTCCGTCGAACGACTGAGGAGAGAAAAGAAAGAGAATTTGTTTCTTCTCCTGAGAATTATATAATATCAAGTGATATTTCACAAAGAATATCTATTATAATTTATATCATGAGAAGATTTTGAAATCTTTTGTGTTAACCTCTTCGAGAGACGTATTTTTTAAAGTTGAAAGAAAATAATTGAATTTTCTTATTTAATTTTGTATCTTATTTCTTTTTTATCGACAGCGATTTAGCGAGCTAGAATAAATGGAAAAAACAATGAATATACAAGAATTATGTAGACTTTTTTTTTCACGTAGAATAATTTTAATATAGAACATGATTAAATATATATATATATCAATATCCTCGAAAAGGTTATGATTTTACAGAATATCGTCTAACTATTAACGAACTATTCGTATAATTAATGCTTCAAGAACACGAGATTAGGAGAATTGTTAATAAATAATTTGTAGCTTAAAATTTTTTTTAAATCATTGTAAAATTTTATTTCAAATTTTATTTTTGAGGTATGAATAATTTGAAGGTAGACGTTTCGATTTTATTTTGGTATATCAAACGCGCGTGCGTTAATGTAGATATATATACATAGCACATATGACGTTGATACGGAAACGCGAACTAGTTTCAGGTCAAGCTAACGTGGCTGTACCTGTCAAGGGAATATCAAAACATACAGAAAGAGAAGGAATCAGTTTTGCATTAATATACATATCATCAATGCTTCAGAATTGTATTCTGTGAAGACGTTGAAATTCGTATAACAATCGGGTAAATTAACAAGTGGTTATATTTACCTCATTAAAAGTAATGATCGGTTACTTCATATAAATTATATTGTTTGTGCTTTTTAGATTAAATAACCGCAATAAATATTTTTAAACTTTCGGATGTTTTTTTCCGCGTACCAAAACGAATATAACTTTAATAACCTCAAAAATAACTTTAAAAAAATAACTTCAAAAAAGTTATTGTTGCCGTCGTCGTTAATTTTCTTTTTACATAGAATATAGTTGATAAAGAAACCTGTTTCCCCCTCCCTCATTGATGATCGATAATATTCGCTAATGTAAGCCAATTATTTTTTTTTATTATTATATTTTTATTCATTTACTTATTTATTAAGTTTTATAAATATATATAATATAGCGTGACCAGATAAAAAGGGAGATGGAAAAGAGATTGAAAGTATGAGAAGATAAGATACTAATTATTATTAATTATTTATTTAACAAAAAAACGAAAGAGAACATATTTTCAATCGATCGATATATATATATAAAAATAAAAAAAAATATTAAAATCTGTCGACACTAAATATAAGGGAGATATATCGAATTACTTTATGCGTCAACGGCCATGACTCGGAGATAGAACTACTTCCCGCTCGATCATTTTAGTCAAGCAGCGCTAAGTACGATGCTGCACATCGTAAATACCGACAAACTTCGTGGTGTCGATTTTTACCAAGTCGTTAGTAAAAATTTCACTCTTATCACATTTTCCCAAACGCGCCAAAAGAACTTCAAAAATATTTTTCGAATCATTTTCAAAGAACAATGTAATTATTCTTATTCGTCAAAAGTATTTACATTTATTAACTATTGAGCACAATAATGCTTCGTTATTCGCCATAGATTTTTTTTAAATCTCAGATATTTCGTCATATAACTGATAAAAGTAAAAAAGAAATAATCTACGTAGTGTTGTTTATAGCTTATATTGTTTACTCGTTGAGATATCGTTGAAGGTCCACATAAGCGCTAAACCTATTACTGCTGGCCGAATTAACAATTTTTAAACTTTTGGGTATAATTTCCCACATACAATCACATCACGTGGCTATTTATTTTTACGGAATTTTTAAAAATATGCATACATTAAATGTTTCATTACTTACTTTTCCTCTCCTGTTATTTTTGAAAGAAAGTAGTTGTAGCCTCTCCTATTTACTATGACCGGTCAATTTGACCAATCAGAAAAATTATGAAGACATTTATTCTTTTGAATTTATACACTCAATACAAAAAATAAAATTATCTAAATGTGCTCTCTGAAGGACAAACTGAAAGCGGAATGAATCTTTTTATTACATTGTCTGAAAGTGTCTATTATTACAAAAGTGTAAACTGACTGTAAAGTAAGGTAAGTGTTACAGAACAAATTTATAAAAGAGAATAATCATAGTACAAAAGTTCAAAAGTGTTTCCCTGTTGCGTATTAAGTTGTAAGTACTAATTTGAAGGAATAAAAAGTAAGCCAACCATACTTCAATCTAAATTTTTTATTTTGTAGATAGTGTATTATTTTCTGGTAGATATTTGAGCCGTTTATTTTGAAAGAAGCCTAAGTTCATTTTAATATATTTTTGTTTTTGATCGTAATAACATCTACAACTGGAAGTCAACTGTCATTAAAAACATTTCTCGGAAAAAAAATAGTCTTAGGTTATTATCAATATAAACGGCTCATTTATTCGAAAAATGTAATAACATTCTAAAAATATGACATCAATAAAAGAAATAAATAGTATATAGGGGTAGTATTCGGATTTCAAAAAACAATAAATTTTGGAAACTGAAGATAATATAGATAAAATAATGACATTTGACACATCCGATGAGCTAGAATTTTCTGACAACGATGATGACGAGGAGAATAATTTAATTGAAATAACAGAAAACAATAGATTTATGTCGTCAATTTTTTACTTCTTATATTTGCAACTGGTAGTTCAGCTAATCGTGAACGCGTTAATTTTTTACTACAGTATTGTATTATATTTTATTATCTACGTTTTATTTATATAATGTATTATATAAAATTATTAACATAATACGTATTACATTATTTCTACGTATCTATTATCTACGATAATTATTGAAAATGTAACTTTTTTCTTAAAATCAATCATTTTAACACAATCCTAGTAGAAATAGGTATAAATAAAGTTTTGCAAGGTTTAATGTTCATTGAGATAAATTTTCAATTTAATAAAAAATTAACTGTTATCTACGTTTAACTATAAAAAATATTCTTTCTGTCCGAAAAAACGGTATATATTCATAAAAACATTTAGGATTACAGGGAAAGTAAAAAATGAAGTAATCAAGTAAAACCCTACTTTGTATTTTGTAATTATTATAAAGCAACAGATGATAATGGGCAGAAATTAGTTTTTGTATAAAAAAAATATTTTATTTATTTTAAATAATGTAATATTCGCTATTTTTAGAAAATGAGGGATTTTGTTAAAAGTAGTATTAAATAACAAAAAAGGAACACTAAATCAAAGCACTGAACTAAATAAGAAATTTAATAGTTTATTGCAAAAGTTGTTATAATTGAAGGAAGGCTAGATGTTAAAAAATACTACCATTAAAAAGATTTTAAAGCAAATTGTTCAATTGCGGCTAGAATTTAACACTTGACTTAAAAGCAGTATAGTAAAGGTGTAAAGTCTTTGAAGATGTTTCAAAAGAGAAAAAGATATGCCGGAGCAAACGTAAGGATTATTTAGAAAATTTGGCTAAAATTACAAATGTCCCTTTAAATCGTCGATTATCGATTAGTCTGTTTTCGAGCTATTTACGCTCAGAAATTTACATAAATATCTCTGGTTGATAAACAAAGCCGTTAAAGCAGGAAGACCTGTTTCGACTTCTATTTTCTTCCGAGCATTGTTTAAACTTTTTAAGGCGTTTAAAGTTAACAGATGACTTACGGCTAGCGAGTGTTATGATGGTTTGATCTTCTAATAATGCCATGAAATCTACCAGGTCGATTAAAATTACCGCCAACGGCGATAAATATATCTTAAGGAAAGATTATGATAAGTTAGATATACACAAAACTATAGATTCCTAAAATCCAAAAACAAATTCGGTTTTGTGGATAAAAAAATTACGAAGAAAATAGTAGCTAAAACAAGTATTGACGATCGAAATAATAACTGGAAAGAAGTTACAAGCAAATAACATGCGTAAAATAACTCCGTATGCAAACAATTCCGAGATGCAACACTGGCTTGAAGAAATATCACTATCAAATTCGTCTAACTCATTAGAAGAAGAGATAGAGATGAACGTATGTAAAGAAGCTACACCTCATTTTATTAAATCACAACCAATTTACTTTTTAGCTCAATCAGTAGAACCCCTTATAGAGTTGTTTAATTATACAAAACATGGACAAAAAACTATATTTAAAAACAAATAAAATTGCATCAAGTTAAAAATACAAACTAATACTCCAGAAATATTTCTTAAAGTAAAACAAGTACTAAAGTCAAAAAACGCAGTCATCACACATATCATTTGAAAACGCAAGAAAGCTACAAAACAGTCATCAGAGGCTTACATCCGAAAAAAAGCCAATACAACCGTCAAAAAGGATTTTATGCTGGGTCATGAGATAAAAAAAGTAAATTGTATGACGAAATTTATATGAAACAAGTATTGCCGTTGTTTATGGGAAAACTCTAACCTGGAAGCAATAACAGGGATATTTTTAGTATAAACAAAATGCTAAATACTATAATAAGCGTAGAACCACCACGACATAAAAAAAATATGCAGCAGTGCATAAGATTTCAGCAATACTACATACAAAAATAATTGCAATAGAACACCTACGCGCGTAAGATGTGTACAAAATCACTTGTCAACTAACTGCCCCATTTTAAGAAAGATAGAGTCAATAAAGTGCTACAATTGCAAAGAAACAACTACTAATTAGTTACAAAGGTTGTAAGATAAGAAAGTAGCTTCAAAAAAACTCTTCTTAATTCCTCCAAGCAGAGTACATCCGCAGCAAAATATACAAAAAAAAAGAGGTAACTTACTTAAAAGATGATACGTAGGTACTCTGTTCTAAACACAATGTGGGGAAAAAATAAATTTTACTCACTAAAATAGTTATGCACAGACGACTTCCAATGCAATTAATAAACCAAAGGGAAACAAATGACGCTACAGAAATCAAGAAACTCTTCAAACAATCAATTAGCAATACAGGATACTAACAAAAATAATAATAAAATTAAACGAAATAGTAAAATAACAAACAATAACTAAGCTACAATTGCTCACAAACGTGATAACTAAGAAATAATAATAAAGATATCCTGAAAAAAGCATTTTTAAACGCTAAAAGATTGCAACAAAGGGTCATAGAGACAGAAACATTCTTATGCAATAACAATATTGATATACTCATTTCGAAAACCCACACACACTTCACCACAAGAAACTATATAAAAATCTAATATTACAATATATTAAAAACAAGACATCCCATCAGGGAAGGCATACGAAGTTACAAGCATTTATATTGAAAAGTGACATGAAACACCATCTATATAGTCAAATTTGCCTCAAACAGAATCAAGCAACTACAGTTACAGTACAATCTAACACTAATAAATTTCAAATTTCGGCTATATATGCACCGCAAGGACAAATAATTACCTCACAGAAATGGCAGGATTACTTTCAGTCGATTGGTAACAAATCCATCTAAGCAAAAGTTCGTAATGCCAAAATTACTATTTTATGTGTAGGGTTCACAGATTATTACAACTAGACCGACATTAAAAAAGCATTCTAAAAAGTGTTGCATGTAGGGCTCGTAGATACATCTAGAGCCCTCTTACCAATGCAAATGCACAACCTACTTGCATCATCATATCTAAAGGACAAGACCTTTATTATAAAAATCAATGATGTGTATTTCGAAATTAAAGAAATCAAAGCTGATGTACCACAAAGAAGTGTCCTTAGACCCTACCACTGATACACTGTCCCATACACACTCTATACAGGTGATATTCCAACTAACGATGGAAGAAAAATACTATCGTTTGCTGATGACACTGCTGTATACTAGCTATCATTCTGACCAAGCAGTAGCGATGACCTTTTTACAAGAAAACATAAGAAAAATAGAAAAATAGTTGGAAGAATAAAGGATAAAAGCAAACACAAGCAAATACATCTACTTCGCTTTCACACTATATAAGAAAGACTCTTTGGATATTAAACTAAATAACATAGTAATTCGATAAGCTAGGCAAAAATTCGAGGTCAGCCTAGAAAATAAATTAACAGTCTATAAAATCATTATAAAACCAATAATGAACCTTTGGGTTATCACTATATGAACAGCAGTAATGTATTATATCATAAAGCTAAAATAAATGCAATCGAAAATACTAAGAATGATAGTCGACGTACCATATGGTTCATACGGAGTGAAATATACGAAAAGACCTTGTACTAATGACAATGATGGAAGAAATAGACAATTTTGCAACAAAATATAGGAAGAAGAACCCGCAGTTACTACACTCCAGCAAACTAGCCGCAGAAACGTTTACTACTAACATTAGAAAAAGACTAAAAAGGAAACATCCGGTAAACTTATATCCATAAAAATTATAAAAGAAAACGATAACCTTGAAGGGTAGTAGTACATTACCACCCAAATATTATCTTATTGTTCATTCATGGTAGGAATTTATACACATGACGTGTGATGGTAGGTCTAGTAATAATAGCTATTTTATATTAGGAAAAATTATTTTGTAATATATAAAGTGATCAACTTTTAATGAAGTTTTTAACGTAGATTGACCTCAAAAGGGCGTGAATTTTATGTCAAGCTTATTCGATTAAAAAATAGTCCATTATTTAAATTAAACAATTTTTTAATTAATAACAGTTTTATTAGCAAACTTATGAGTATATTTATCTAAAGATGAAAGAGAATATAATATATCTTATAGATTTTTTTTATTCTGAATGTAATATCTTAAACCTTCTTTAGACAGATCTAGCTCATCGTGTAAGAAGCTTAAACCAATTTCGTATAAATTGTTTTACGCTGGTTTAATAATAATAGTTTCTACATATATAAATGACATAAGACATTCAAAAATATTTATTAAGTTATATTGTAAAGCGATGTCCGAAAGACATAAAATCCAAAGAATCAATGAAACATAATCAAAAGCCTGGAATACTTGGTAGAAAAAGAGACTTCACTGAAAAAAAAAATCCACCTCCAACTTACAGAAATAAAGTAGAAAAGAAAAATCCATGTAAAATATGCGAGGTAATGGGTAAAAAAAATAGATACCACCCCGAAAGCGTTTGTTGGATCAGAACAAAAACGGATAAAGGGGAAGAAAAAAATCCAATAAAATTAGTCAATAACTCACAACTAGAAGTTGAACTACAAATGAAGAGCCAAAAAACTAGTATTGCTGCCATTGATAAAAGTAAAAGTAATATTGGACAATAAAATAGAGGTTAATGGAATTTATGACCATGGTGCGAATGTTTCGTTAATCAATTCAAAGTTGTTAAAAATCAAAATGGAAAATCCAGTGAGTTCAAAAATACAAGATTAAAACGATCAATGGCGTAAGAAGAGCTAGTGGCTTCATCACTTTAAATATAAGAATTGTTAATATGGAAAAAAAATGATTGTTTACATAGTTGACAAAGAAAAGTTCGACAATGAATTTCTTATCAGACGATTTTGACAAACGCGGTAAATTAATTAAAGAATATTTCTTTACATATATAATATTTATATAAGAGATATATAATTATAAGATATAATATTAGATTCATGACTTATTAAAACCAAATGAAAGAGAAATATTTTTAAACGTTCATCAGGTTTGTTTTCAAACAGATCTTTTGAAAAATCGTTATTTATGTAACAAGTCATCTTTCATTTATTGCGCGAGATGTGAAAAAATTTATTGTTTTGAATGCTTTTACGATAACTATCACTCTGGAACCTGCGTCTAATAAATAATAATAGATGTAAAATAAATGTTAAAACTCATAGATATAGAAAAATTATACATGAAATTGTTAATGATTAGAATATAAACGATTGTTATTTGTTATTATATTGAAGACTTATCTATTTTTATATACCTGTTAAAAATAAAAGTTAACTGTGATTCAAATAATCAATTTTCCTTTATTATTTGAGCAAGATGTTCAAAATTTATTATTTCTAATTTTTTTGTAATAAATAATTTTCTTTTTCCTGTATGTATTTAAAAATTAATAAATATGAAAAAAAAATTTGAAAACAGATAGAAAAAAATTATTAAAAAACACTAACCTCACGAAGGATGGCACACTGACTAACGGCGCGAGAAGCGAGAACGCTACTACTGACGCTAGCGCGCCACTTGATGCACAGTCGGAATTAAGATAATATAAACATATATACCACAAAAATCAACATTTTAAGCCTTTTTTCTCAAAAATGGCTGCGCATTTTGAGAAAACCCTTTATCACGATAACACCCTAAAAGTATACCAAAGTAATATACCAAAGCTCGTTAAGATCTGTGGGGGTCCGAATGTAAAGTCCCCTTGTTAGTTATAGTTTTTAGTATGTCTTCTGGGTGGATTCTTTTGAACCTTCTAGAAATATATTAGTTGTAGTTATCGTGGGCTAGCGGGTTTATGTGCGTATCAATTCTTTTTTGTATCTGCTGGTTGACTTAGTTATTTCTTCTTCTATCGTAGGAATATTTAAGTCCTTCCTTAACTCTTCATTATGGACGTACCATGGAGCATCCACGATTGTACGTAGGGTTATGGATTGTTGAGCATGGAGCTTGACAATGTTGCTTTTCGCTGCTATATCCCATAGCGGTAATATTTCAATGTGTTAATTTCAATCTTATTTATAGAGTTAAGTACTAGGAATCAGAAAAAAGCTAATAAATCTAATCTTGTTGAAACTTATTTTTACAGCTATGTAAACGACTATGTACGACGACAGTATTTTCAGTTGAATAACAGTAAAAGGCTTAATAACAGTAAAAGTACGAATCCAGATTTCTAAGTTTTTGCAACATATCTGTCATTTATGAAAAATTTACGCTAATCAAGTTGTCGACATTGAATAATTTAATAACGTTTGTTACGTGTTTCCTAATTATTTTAATAATAAAATTACCAATTCTATATATATTTGCCGTCTTAACAATGTTTACACTGCCATAATGTATTTAATAACTTGATAGCTTAATTCTAAATATTTGTAGGCATGATTTCAAGCATTTTTTTTCAAATTGTCTAATATATTCCATTTAGCGGTTGTTGATTATAATCCAAATGATATACCCATAAATTATAAATTTTCTAATTAAAATAGTTAATTGCACAGTTTATTTGTATACGATTGTTAAAATACTTTTTTATAAAAGAACATCAAAATATATAAATTAAAATAACCAGAATTTTTTCAAAAATATAGATATTCTCTAACAGAGCTAAGTACTTAGCTGTTCATAGTTTCTTATACATTAATTGTGACAAAATATCCTTATTTTATTGTAAATGTAATCCTTTTACAGAAATGATGTACATGATACTTTTATGAAATTTCAAGAATTTGCCATTTAAGAAAATTTTGTTAAAGTCGCCATTAAACTTACAAAAATGTATATTTTTTATTTTTTTTCTTAAATATACACAAAAGTGTACATTTATATGTATTTTTAAAAATAGTTATTTATTATTCTTCCAAAAATTCCCAGAACATGTTATTAGGCTGAAGCTTCAAGGCTTACGTTACTTCTTTATGATACCTAATAAAATTAAGTTATTAATTTTAATTAATTAAAAATAGTTAAAATAAAATAATAAAATAAAGTAATAAAGTTAATTAAAGTTAATCAACGTTAAACATACATATTATGTTTTATTTGAATATTTGGATATAAAGATTCATTTGTTATTTATGAGTTTCATGTTCTTTGTTGAACATCTTTAATAATTTCTCCGGAATTATTAGAAGTGCTGTCAAAATTTTGGAAAAATTTTAACAGACGCTGTTCGGTGAAATTAGGGCATTTAACCGATTCGTATTGCGCGCCGAATAGGTTAGATAACGACGGCGTTGGGATATTAAATTGGTTAGAATTATATTCTAAATAGGATCGGTTACGGTTGCCTTAGTTGAGTTATGAGGGCGCGAGGGGGCATTAGAGATACATGTAGGACCGCCCTAGCATGCCAGGTACATTCGAGTGCGTCTTGAGGCATTGAGAGGGGAGATGGGAGCGTAGGCTCTGGCTCGAGAGCGCAAGCCACAGACCGATTTTGGATATTGAAAAGGACTATTCGTTTGCTGATAAGGTACAGTGGCGCCATATTGGTTTCTTTGAAGTAAGAGCTGTTTCTTGTGGTGTGCTTTCGAGTTGTCGACTGGTAAGTTTGAAAGTGTTGGGCATAGCCGCAACCGTGTGTTTTTTACTAAGTTTGAGGGGGTTGTGCGTAAACACAACCATGCACTTAGCCAAGTTGAAGGGGTTTTGCACAGACTCAACCGCGCTCATTATTAAGTTCGATGGGGTCGTGCAAGCACACGACCGCACTGTTTTACTTCGCTTTGAAGGAGTTGTGCAAAGGCACAACTACGCTTGTCACCGACAGTCACGGTGCCTATTTACAGTGTTTACCAGTCGACCTGCCGAGGATAAATTTGTGAAGGAAAAGGCTACCCCACGTGGAAGGTGTTGGTAGCGAGATTAACGCATCTAAGTAGGCTACGATAAGCTACATATTTGTAGTGGAGACGAAGGTAAGAGAGTTCTCTAGTCTAAAAAGAAATAAGAGACTACTATTTACTGTATTATATGATTAAATAAAGTCATAGCTTGCCCCGGCTTTTCTCTCAACTTCGTGAGAGTTTTTATGCCGAAGCAAGTGTTTCATACCGCGTAAAATTGTGTTGATTGATTTATCTATCCTTCCCTATCTCACTCATTCATGCGTCGAATTAACCGAACTCACGACATTAATATTCAGAATTGCTTCCAGTCTTATATTCTATAAACAGAGGCATAAGTGTTGAAAATACTGCAGAGGAGCTTCTATCATCAGATAATTATCGGTTTCCTGAAAAAAATTGGCTATATTCATATGCGTGGAAGATGTTATGAGCGTGAGTAAAAAGAAAAAAACAATTTTCTTTTTCAAATTTCCGTGTATCATTTAAAAAGAAAAATTTGCTAAAAATAAAAAACATTTTTAAAAGATTAGTAAGATTGGATAGAACGTCTTTATTTGAATTTAAAAAAAATTAATATCTGAATAGGGAATTATTTATTATAAAATATTTGTTTAACTTACTGAACGAGAAATTTTCCAAAGCGAAAAGGAAATGTGTGTGCTTGTGATTAAACTTGTTTTCTATTCTTTACTTTACTTATGTTACAAAATAAAAGATTTTGCGACGATAAAATGATTTGAAAATCAATGAATATACAAGAGAATGATTGAAACTTTTTCTCCATCGACAAATTTTAATATAATAAATAACTCAGTTTACACATATGCATGTGTCAGTGATCTTGAAGAGAATAATGTGACATATGTGTGAATATAACTTCATTTTATTAGGTATCATAAAGAAGTAACGTAAGCATTGAAGCTTCAGCCTAATAACATGTTCTGGGAATTTTGGAAGAATAATAAATAACTATTTTTAAAAATACATATAAATGTACACTTTTGTGTATATTTAAGAAAAAAAATAAAAAATATACATTTTTGTAAGTTTAATGGCGACTTTAACAAAATTTTCTTAAATGGCAAATTCTTGAAATTTCATAAAAGTATCATGTACATCATTTCTGTAAAAGGATTACATTTACAATAAAATAAGGATATTTTGTCACAATTAATGTATAAGAAACTATGAACAGCTAAGTACTTAGCTATGTTAGAGAATATCTATATTTTTGAAAAAATTCTAGTTATTTTAATTTATATATTTTGATGTTCTTTTATAAAAAAGTATTTTAACAATCGTATACAAATAAACTGTGCTATTAACTATTTTAATTAGACTATTTATAATTTATAGGTATATCATTTGGATTATAATCAACAACCGCTAAATAGAATATATTAGACAATTTGAAAAAAAATGCTGGAAATCATGCCTACAAATACTTAGAATTAAACTATCAAGTTATTAAATACATTATGGCAGTGTAAATATTGTTAAGACAGCAAATATATATAGAATTGGTAATTTTATTATTAAAATATTTAGGAAACACGTAACAAACGTTATTAAATTATTCAATGTCGAAAACTTGATTAGCGTAAATTTTTCATAAATGACAGATATGTTGCAAAAACTTAGAAATCTGGATTCGTACTTTTACTGTTATTAAGCCTTTTACTGTTATTCAACTGAAAATACTGTCGTCGTACATAGTCGTTTACATAGCTGTTAAAATAAGTTTCAACAAGATCAGATTTTTTAGCTTTTTTCTGATTCCTAGTACTTAACTCTATAAATAAGATTGAAATTAACACATTGAAATATTACCGCTATGGGATATAGCAGCGAAAAGCAACATTGTCAAGCTCGAGGCTCAACAATCCATAACCCTACGTACAATCGTGGATGCTCCATGGTACGTCCATAATGAAGAGATAAGGAAGGACTTAAATATTCCTACGATAGAAGAAGAAATAACTAAGTCAACCAGCAGATACAAAAAAAGAATTGATACGCACATAAACCCGCTAGCCCACGATAACTACAACTAATATATTTCTAGAAGGTTCAAAAGAATCCACCCAGAAGACATACTAAAAACTATAACTAACAAGGGGACTTTACATTCGGACCCCCACAGATCTTAACGAGCTTTGGTATATTACTTTGGTATACTTTTAGGGTGTTATCGTGATAAAGGGTTTTCTCAAAATGCGCAGCCATTTTTGAGAAAAAAGGCTTAAAATGTTGATTTTTGTGGTATATATGTTTATATTATCTTAATTCCGACTGTGCATCAAGTGGCGCGCTAGCGTCAGTAGTAGCGTTCTCGCTTCTCGCGCCGTTAGTCAGTGTGCCATCCTTCGTGAGGTTAGTGTTTTTTAATAATTTTTTTCTATCTGTTTTCAAATTTTTTTTTCATATTTATTAATTTTTAAATACATACAGGAAAAAGAAAATTATTTATTACAAAAAAATTAGAAATAATAAATTTTGAACATCTTGCTCAAATAATAAAGGAAAATTGATTATTTGAATCACAGTTAACTTTTATTTTTAACAGGTATATAAAAATAGATAAGTCTTCAATATACTAACAAATAACAATCGTTTATATTCTAATCATTAACAATTTCATGTATAATTTTTCTATATCTATGAGTTTTAACATTTATTTTACATCTATTATTATTTATTAGACGCAGGTTCCAGAGTGATAGTTATCGTAAAAGCATTTAAAACAATAAACTTTTTCACATCTCGCGCAATAAATGAAAGATGACTTGTTACATAAACAACGATTTTTTAAAAGATCTGTTTGAAAACAAACCTGATGAACGCTTAAAAATATTTCTCTTTCATTTGGTTTTAATAAGTCATGAATCTAATATTATATCTTATAATTATATATCTCTTATATATTAATATTATATATGTAAAGAAATATTCTTTAATTAATTTACCGCGTTTGTCAAAATCGTCTGATAAGAAATTCATTGTCGAACTTTTCTTTGTCAACTATGTAAACAATCATTTTTTTTCCATATTAACAATTCTTATATTTAAAGTGATGAAGCCACTAGCTCTTCTTACGCCATTGATCGTTTTAATCTTGTATTTTTTGGACTCACTGGATTTTCCATTTTTGATTTTTAACAGCTTTGAATTGATTAACGAAACATTCGCACCATGGTCATAAATTCCATTAACCTCTATTTTATTGTCCAATATTACTTTTACTTTTATCAATGGCAGCAATACTAGTTTTTTGGCTCTTCATTTTGTAGTTCAACTTCTAGTTGTGAGTTATTGATTAATTTTATTGGATTTTTTTCTTCCCCTTTATCCGTTTTTGTTCTGATCCAACAAACGCTTTCGGGGTGGTATCTATTTTTTTTACCTATTAACTCGCATATTTTACATGGATTTTTCTTTTCTACTCTATTTCTGTAAGTTGGAAGTGGATTTTTTTTTTCAGTGAAGTCTCTTTTTTCTACCAAGTATTCCAGGCTTTTGATCATGTTGAACAGATCTTTCGTGGCCTTGATTTCGTTTCTGTCGATTTTATCCGTGATGTAGTCTGGCAGACCAGTGGCGATCAATAATACCATTATTTCCGTATTCATATTTTTATCCATTTCCAGAAGTATTTTTTCCTTTTTCAATGCATAGTCCAGTAATGAGCCACTTATATACTTAAAATTTATAGAATATTTTACTGTTGACCATCTCATATCTTAGTAAGTATCAACGAAATCCTTTTTCCAATCTGACCAACTCGAATTTATGGAGTGTTTCATTAACATCGAACTGTACCAGTCAACGCAAGAACCTTCTAAAAACAATCTCAGAATTTCTATTTTTTCCTCATCTCGTTGCACATCCAGACGTTCGCATTCTCTTTCGAATAGGTCTATCCATTGAGTAACATTGCTACATTTGTTGGTGAATTTTTCCAGAATGAATCTTTCTGAAGATGATTTAATTTTCTTCTTTTGTTCAGTCGTTGTTTGGGAAATACTAGTTAAAATTTGTTTCAAATCTTCTTTTGATAGGCCGTTTGTATTATTAGCCTTAGGTTCTTCCCATCTTTCTTCTTATAAAATTTTCCCGAACTGGATATTACCACCTTCATCAATGTACTCAGCTCGCAATCCAGAATTCAATTTAATCCACACGTTTCTCTTCTGAT
The DNA here is from genome assembly GCF_010416935.1 of Polistes fuscatus. Classification (NCBI taxonomy): domain Eukaryota; kingdom Metazoa; phylum Arthropoda; class Insecta; order Hymenoptera; family Vespidae; genus Polistes; species Polistes fuscatus. The sequence goes on along the minus strand of NW_025113108.1, from coordinate 97,773 downwards.
TCCTTTCTAAGTTTATATGTTTTACTTTCTTAAAAGTATCGGTCTTCACTAATTCCGTGTGTAAGTTCACATCCCTGCAATTCTTCTGGCAGATCAAAAATTTCGCCGTCTGGTGTTGTAATGGAGGTCACCAATAGCGCGTTCGACTTCTTGTCTGTGGCTGCTTCTATGATAAATTCGAAACGTAGTTTCTCCATTTTTCTTCAGTTTTTATTTTTGAATTTTAATGTACAAAAATGTCGTTTTATAAGACTATTTATGGTGTAGGTAGTAGGTAGTATGGTATAGGTAGCAACAGCTGACTTGTATGTCAGTTGTATGTACCGACGATTTTTACTAACGCGGTAAATTAATTAAAGAATATTTCTTTACATATATAATATTAATATTGTATATAAAATATAGTTTATATATTCTTTTATAAATATTTATAATAACAGATAAAAACTGACTTTCTTTTAACAAAGTTAATGATGCTTAAAACAAGCATTTTGTTCTTCACACAGAGGTAAACGTGTCAATCCAGTAAAAAAACATTACTAGTGCATAAATTTACATATTCAAATAAAAAAAAATGAATAACGTTTTCCTCTCCGATATTGAGTGCTTTATATCAGTATATCAAGCTCAATAGTTCAAAATTTATAATTATTAATTTTCTTTTCAAGATTCTGATCACGTTTTTAAAATTAGGGATCACTGCGGTTTGTCAAAATTCTACTCCTTTAATTCCCAAGAAACTTTCATAAACAGTTAACATTTCTGAAGATATAAATAATTCAGATAAACTAGTTCCGTTTATAAAAATGCAATCAGGCAGATTCTTTGGATTTTATGTTTTCGGACATCGCTTTACAATATAATTTAATAGAAATGTTTCAATGTCTTATGTCATTCATATATGTAGAAACTATTATTATTAAACCAGCGTAAAACAATTTATACGAAATTGGTTTAAGCTTCTTACACGATGAGCTAGATCTGTCTAAAGAAGGTTTAAGATATTACATTCAGAATAAAAAAAATCTATAAGATATATTATATTCTCTTTCATCTTTAGATAAATATACTCATAAGTTTGCTAATAAAACTGTTATTATTTAAAAAATTGTTTAATTTAAATAATGGATTATTTTTAATCGAATAAGCTTGACATAAAATTTACGCCCTTTTGAGGTCAATCTACGTTAAAAACTTCATTAAAAGTTGATCACTTTATATATTACAAAATAATTTTTCCTAATATAAAATAGCTATTATTATTAGACCTACCATCACGTCATGTGTATAAACCCTTAAAAATGGGCTCCCTATATCCGAAAATATGGTATATATTTACAAATCATTCCTATTCGAATTTGTGATATATATTATACAATTTTTGTTTTTAATTTTGGTCACTGATGGTATACATTTACAAAATTCAAAATACAAATTAATTGTAATTAGAGTAAAACTTTTGTTTTAATGATACGAAGAATCTTATACTAATATTCTGTCAAAACAATTAATTCATTAAAACAATTAATTCATTAGATGCTTGTAATATTACAAAAACGATATCAAATTTAAATTTGTTTAAACTCATTATACGCATTCAATCGTATTGGCCGAAGCTTTAAGTTTCAAAGACTACATAGAAGTGAAGAATTCTAGATCTAGAACGTTTGAAGTATTTTATCTATCAGGATAGGTTGTTTAACCCTTGAAGATATGCACTTAAAATCTTATCTTTACTTACAATTACAGATATAAAAATAATTACCTTCTTTGTTTTTAGTTTTAGTTTAATTTTTTAAATTTTTAATTTTTTTTTATTTTTATTGTATTTTTTTTGTATTTTCTTAAATAATTTTTTTTGATTTTTTTTTTAATAATTTTTTTGGTATTATTTTCACTAATTTTTTCTTGTATTTTTTGTTAATAATTTTTTTTGTATTCTTTTTAATAATTTTTCTTAATATTTTTTCTTTTTTTATTTATCTTTTTCTTTTTTTCTTGGAATTTTTTTTGTCTTTTCTTCTCTTTTTTATTGTTTTTATCTTTTTCTCTTTATTCTTTTTATTTTTTTTTTATTATTTTTTAAGATACATTAAGGGGTATACGCAGTTAAAATTTAAAAAAATCGATTTTTTGCTTTTGCATTTTTCTCAGAAAATTTCAAATTTATCCGGCAAATATTCTTCACCCCATGTAAGCTGCAAACAAAAATTTTTAACTTTGTGTAAACGTCTCTTTGAAACTCTAAACGCGTTTTTCTCAAAACGGAATTTTCAAAGTCGATGGCATCTATTTCTCAGAAATGGCTCACCCGATCGATCTTAAATTTTTCCACAATCTTCCTAGATATATTCCTCAGGTATTTAACGAAGGAATAAGATTTAAAAATTTTTTTTAACAATTTACAACCATTTTTTTTGATTTCTGATAATGCAAACTGCCGAAATCGATGTTACCCCTAAGTGCCTTTTTTTAGAGAACGTTCAGGATATCATCTACTGGAGCAGTGCAAATTAATATTTTTACATGATCGACGCGCTATTGCATTCTTGAAAGTAGGCTTTATTTGAATTACCATCACTTGTAATTGATAAATAAAAACTTTTCTATAAATAATTCATAAAAATACGTCTTTTTCGAGCCTCGCAACTGCGTATAACCCCTTAAGTTTCTGCTTTACAATTTGTCCGTGAGCATAAGGTAAATTTTTTTATTTTGATTAATTTAAAATAACATGTGGGTTGTTACATACTACCACTAACTTAGGGTTATCGTTTTTTTTTTTACAATTTTGATGTATTTAAGTTAACCGAATTTTTCCTCTGTAGTCTTTTTCTAAAAGTAGTAGAGTAGATAACGTTTCTGCGTCTGGTTAGTTGATGGCAGTGTACTGCGGGTTCTTCTTTCTTTATATTTTGTTGTAAAATTTTCTATTTCTTCCATCACTGTCATTAGTAAAAGGTCCTTTCGTATATTTCATTTCGTATGAACCATGGTGCGTCGACTATTATACTTAGTAATTTCGATTGTATTTATCCTAGCATTATTATATGATTCATTGCTGCCGTCCAATGTAGTGATATCCCAAAGGTCCATAAAGTTTCTTTAACGATTTTATAAACTTTATATTTATTTTCTAGGCTGAGCTTGGATTTCTCACTAGTTTGTGGAATAACTATGTTATTTAGTTTAATATCCGCGAAGTCGCTTTCTACAGTATGCATTTCTACAATATTGCACATTTTATACAGTATGTGGTTGCATTTGCTTGGTTTGCTTAAATCCTTTTTTCTCTTAACTATCTTTCTATTTTTTTTACGTTCTCTTGCAAAAATATCACCGCTACTGCTTGGTCAGAATGGTAGTTAGTATTTGCAATGTTATCAGCAAAAGTTAGTATTTTACTTTCATCAGTAGTAGGAATATCAACTTTATAGAGTGTTTAAAGGTAAAGTGTATTGGTCAGTTTACCAGTATTTGTCCAAGGACCAATTCTTTACAATACGAAAGCTTAGATTTCTTTAATTTGTATCTATGCATCATTGATTTTTATAATAAAGGTCTTCTTCCTTAGATATGATGCAAATAGATTCTACATTTGCCTTGGTAAGAGAGTTCTCGTTGTATCTACGAGCACTGCATGCCAAAAAGTTTAGAATGCTTCTCCAACGTTTACCTAGTGTTAATAATATGTGAATCCTACACGCATAATAGTAAATTTGGCATTACAAACTTCTGCTTAGATGGATTTGTCACCTATCGACTGAAAGTAATCCTGCCATTTCTGTGAGGTAGGTTTTTGTCCTGTTATTAGTGTTAGATTGTACTGTAACTGTAATTGCTTGAATGTGTTCGTGGCAAATTTGATTATGTAGATGGTGTTTGATGTCACTTTTCAATATAAATGCTTGTAACTTCGTTTGCCTTCCCTGATGGATGTCTTGTGTTGTATACATTGTAATACTAGATTTTTATATAGCTTCTTGTAAAGAAGTGTGTTTCCGAAACGAGGAGTACATCAGTGCTGTTATTGTCTAAGAATATTTCTGGCTCTATTACCTTTTGTTGCAATTTTTTAGCGTTCCAGAATGCTATTTTCGGGTAGCTATTTTCATTTCTTAGTTAACACAATTATGAGCAGTTGTAGCCAAGTTATTATTTGTTATTTTTGTATTGCGTTTTATCCTATTATAATTTTTGTTCGTATTCTATATTTCTAATTAAATGTTTAAAGAGTTTTTTGATTTCTGTAGCGTCCACTTGTTTTCTTTCGTTTAATTATGATCAATTGGCAGTCGCTTGCGCGTAACTTCATGAGACAGAAAAATTTATAATTTCTTCAAAGTGCTTGGAACAGCACGTATTATCTCTCAAGTCAGTTACTACTGTTTTTTATTGTATATTTTGCTGCAGATTTACTCTGCTTGGAAGAAGTGAGCAAAGTTTTCTTTGGAGCTTTTTTCTTATCTCACAGCCTGTATAACTAAGTTTGTCTGTGTATGTAGGGGGGTTTCATTTGCTAATTTAGCATTTTACTGATTTCTTTCCTAAAGTAAGGCAATTAGTTGACAGATAATTTTATGCACATTTTACGCACGAAGGTGATTCTAATGCAATAACTCTTTGTATGTCCGGATTGCTGATATCTCATGCACTTCGGTACTTTTTTTTAATGTCATGATAGTTCCACGCTTATTATAGTTTTTATCATTTTGTTTATACTAAAAATATCCTTGTTATTGCTTCCAGGTTCAAATTCTACCATAAAAACGGCAATACTTATTTCCTATCATATTTCACTATACAATTTACAGCTTTTACTTAATATTTCAGCTTTCTAAATTCCTTCTTGATGGTTGTATTGCCTTATTTTCGGATGTAAGCATCTGATGACAGTTTTTTAGCTTTCTTCTGTCTTCAGCTGGTATGTGTGATGACTGCGATTTTTGACTTTAGAACTTTGTTTACTTTACGAAATATTTTGGGAGTGTTTTGTTTGTATTTTAACTTAATGCAGTTTTATTTGTCTTAAAATATAGTTTTTTGTCTCTTTGCTGTATAATTAAGAAACTCAATAAGGGGCTTTACAATTTTGGCTACAACGTAAGTAAGTTATAGTTTAATAAAATGAGTTGTTGGTAGGTAAGCTTTTTTACTTTTGTTAATCTTTACCTCTTCTTTCAATTAGCTAAACGAATTTGACAGTGATATTTCTTGTAGCCAGGGTTGCGTCTAGGAATCGTTTGAATGCGAGATCACTTTACGACTTTTACTTGCTTCAACTTCTTTCTAGTTAATATTTCGATGGTCAATACTTGTTTTGCTACTATTTTGTTATCCACAAAACCGAATTTTTGCTCGGATTTTAGGAATCTACAGTTTTGTGTATGATAACTTATCATAATTTTTTCTTAAGATATAATTATCGCCGAAAATTTTAATCGACCCGGTAGATTTCATGGCATTATTAGAAGATCGAACCATCACAACACTCTGTAGCCGTAAGTCATCTGTTAACTTTAAACACTTTAAAAAGTTTAAACAATGCTTGGAAGAAAATCGAAGTCGAAACAGGTCTTCCTGCTTTAACGGCTTTGCTTATCGACCAGAGATATTTGTGTAAATTTCTGAGCGTAAATAGATCGAAAAAAGACTAATCGATAATAGAAAATTTAAAGGGACATTTGTAATTTTAGCCAAATTTTCTAAATAATCCTTACGTTTGCTCCAGCATATCTTTTTCTCTTTTGAAACATCTTCAAAGACTTTACACATTTACTATACTGCTTTTAAGTCAAGTGTTAAATTCTAGCCGCAATTAAACAATCTGCTTTAAAATCAGCCTTAATCTATTTAATAGTAGCGTGATTTTACTTCTGGTCTTTCTTCAATGATAACAACTTCTGCAATAAACTATTAAATTTCTTATTTAGTTCAGTGTCTCGATTTAGTGTTCATTTTTTGCAATTAAATACTACTTTTAAGATATCCTTCATTTTCTTAAAACAGCGGATATTACATTATTTAAAATAAATATAATATTTTTCTTATACAAAAACTAATTTCTGCCTATAATTATCTGTTGCTTTATAAAATTTCTAAATAAAAAGTAAGGTTTCACTTAATTACTTCATTTTTTACTTATCTTGTAATCCTAAATGTTTTTAAGAATATACCGTTTTTTCGGACAGACAGAATATTTTCTACAGTTATTCGTAGATAATATAATAGTTAATTTTTTATTAAATTGAAAATTTATGTCAATGGACATTAAACGTTGCAAATCTTTATAATATATACCTATTTCTACTAAGATTGTGTCAAAATGATTGATTTTTAGAAAAAAGTTATATTTTCGATAATTATCGTAGATAATAGATACGTAGATATAATGTAGTACGTATTATATTAATAATATTGTATAATACATGTAGGAAATATTATTTCTTCCCTACAAATGCTTTAAATTACTCTGTTATTACATTCTTTATTACTCTACTCTTTAAACTCTTACACTCTTTACTCGTTATACTCATTGATATACTTATCGATATTCTTTACTCTTTATACTCATTAATACTCCTTACTCTTTATATTTATTAAAACTCTTTACTCTTGTCAGACTCATACTCATCAAACTCATCAATGCACTCAGATTACACTCATCAAAACTTGTACCCCTCTGACCATTCTCACACCTTATATACTCTCTCTCCTTCTTGTCTTCCCCGCAACCACGCTAAACACATACACACTCATACTTTCTTGTATCCTTCATACTATAATATTACACGCTATTTTCTTATGTTTCTCTTTGCTTATTCGACTATTCGATAATGATGGTTCTAGAACTTTCGAACAACAACTTGAACTGCGTATCTTCTCTGCAACTGTCGTTTCTTGCCTATTCGACTCTTGGTGTTTCTGTTTACGTTTTTTCTGACATACGACTTTATTTCTATTCGAGATACGTCTATATTTAACCATGCTCGTTATCGAATCTTCGGTAACTTCCTGTTCGTATTTTCCAATCCCACACTCGGCCATTCTTCACGTACATTCATCCTCGAATGTATCTCTCTCTCTTCTTTTCACTCATGCGCTCATCAATAACATTTTTCTCTATGTTCGCTTTTTTATTTTACATTTAGTACATCACTCACTCTTAACATCCTTTGTTCTAACTTCGCTTTATTTTACATTATCGTATCTCACTTATTCCCATACATACACTCATCCTTTACATAGGCGCCTTCGTTTACAAATTTTATTATATTTTATTCTCGCTCGCTTTCGCTCTCGCACTCACTCTGTTCGCGAGTAAAGTCAATCCACGGTTTTAAGTGATCCGCGGAAACCGTCGTATTAGTCGGGCCTTCGTGCTCACCGACCTTACTGACTACGTACCTGTCTCCTCGTAATACACGCGTTATACTATAGGGACCTAAATACGCGGTGGCTAACTTTGAGCCCGGTCCGAACTGAGTCCTCTTAATTACTACCAGAGCGTCTTCCCTGTAGGGGCAGAAACTCACTCGTTTTTTATTGTATGTCTTACGGTTTTCTGCCTGTAACTTCGTTATCTTCTCGGCAGCTAGTTTGCGTAGCTCTTCGCGGTTGTCGTGGAAGTCGTCTAACCATTCCTTTTCTAGACAGTCGCGAATCTCTGAATCTTCACGTAACCGTGCATCTACCCCGAACATTACTTTAAATGGAGTGGTTCCGATACTACGATGCTGCGTGACATTCAAGTATTGTTGAGCCCGATTCACGAACCGATACCATTCCTCTTTTTTCGGATGCGCACGTTTTGTTAACAGCGGAATGAGCGTTCTATCCACCCTCTCCACCTTACCGTTCCCCCTCGGTACTCCGGTGGTGACACACACATGCTCGATAGCCTCTTTTCTGCAATAGTCCTCAAATTCTCGTGATGTAAAGGCGGTTCCTTTATCGGATACTATTCGTCGCGGATTCCCGAAAATGACCACCTGCTTTTTAAGACGATTCAAAACCTCGCTCGATGAAGTCTTAGTTGGATATAACCACGCGAATTTAGAAAAATTATCGACCACTACGAGAATATGACGGTAATTTTTCCCCGTGGAAGGAAGCGGTCCTAGATGGTCTACGTGATAGGTATCCAACGGTAGTTCGCCTTTATTAATAGGATTGAGAAATCCCTCTAACCTCCCCTCTTCTCTCGCAGATAGAATACACTCTACACAATTTCGAATTACTTTTTTCAACTTCGGTTGTAGCCCTGGAATCCAGTATTCTTTTTCTAGGAGCAGTCTGGTTTTGTTCGCGGCGAAATGACCTATCTCATGGTATTTTTTTATAACCGACGTTTGCATTTCCTTTGGTACGACTATGCGTACATCATCTCCCACTTTCTTAAACAACACGCCTCCCCGAATGATATATCCATCGTCTTTACCTGATACGACCATCTCGTATATAGGTCGTACGTCGACGTCCTCTCTCTGCGCTCGTCGCAATCGTAATGTTAGTGAATCAAACTCGTAGTCTAAAGTGAAACATGCAGCAATCTGATTTCTACTAAGGACATCCACGCGTGTCATACTCCTACTCGGTCGATTCTCTATACTGTAATTAAACTCTTCAAGGGCTAATGCCCAACGCGCCACTCTCACGCATAAATCTTTTTTCCTCACAGCAAGCGCAAATGCTCGGCAATCTATCATTATTTTGAAAAGAACACCCAATAGATAAATCCTAAGCTTACGTAGTACTCTCGCTATCGCTAGTACCTCCAATTCGTAGCTCGCGTATTTACTTTCCGCCGGTGTTGTCTAACCGCTCGCGTAATATACCGGGTGTGTCTTTCGTGTTACACTGTCTCTTTTTTTAACCAAAACTACCGGACTCGCGTACTCTGAAAGCGATGGTCTTACGATTTCCTCTTTGATCCACTCAGCGATACGTTTATTCGTCTCCTCTTTCTCTAAAGGAGATAGCCGTCGCGCTCTTCGGCTAACCGGTTCATCGTCTTTTAACACTATGGTCATCTTAACTCCTACTTCCCGATTTTTTTAAGAACGTACTCTTCTATTACTACTTCTACCCTCTCTCTAACACTCGGATCTGATATATGTGATAACTCTAACTCACTTGTTTGCACATCGATCGCAAAAATCTCCGGAACTTGTTCTGTTTTCCTAACCGGCTCTTTCGGTCCCATAAAAATTTCACTGTTCTTTATCTCATAATTTATAGTACGCAAGAAGTCAAGCCCTAATATCATGTTATGTCCTAAAAACTCATCTGCTATTACATAAATAGTGATAGAGTAAACCTCATTGTCGACGCTCATTCTGGTTCGGAATTCGCCCATTGTCGTACTCACGCTCGTGCTGACTCCCTTGACCAAGATCCCTCCTCCTGTCAAGGTCGGCGAAACCATCCTCTGATACTGGCTCCAGTTGATCATAGTGATATCTCTGCCTGTATCCACTAGGGCTGATCCAAGGGTGTGCCCTTGGATGTCCACCTGCTTCCAAATCTTAAGTCCTCCTACCAGTACCACCGTCGTTGCCGTCGCCGTATTCTCTGCTACCGTGTTCACTTCGCGTAACTGCACCCCTCTCGGACACAATGCGATGTCCGCGCTCGTTGTATCTGAAGCACTTAGTACCCTGTCCTCTCGTAGGGCACTCTGCGCCCATATGATTTGCCTCGCCACAATTGAAACAATGCCTACGCCCCTGTGCCTCAAATGTTGTTGCCTCTGCCCGTGCGCTGCGTCCCTCCTTCCACTCCTCTTTCCTGTACCGTCACGAGCTGCTAGCGGCAGTGGTTCTCCCGCCGCTTCTTCTCTGTGCTTCGGATGTGGTTCTCTCCAAAAACGTAATGCTCGCGAAGAATCGAAAAAGATCATCCGTGGTTCGCGGTGCCTGAGCTCGCGCTAAATCTCTTAACCATCGGTCGGGTATCCCCTGCACGATATAACCGACAAATTCTTCTCCTCTCATTGCAGCTCTGTTCCCCAAGATGACCTTTTGGTGGAGATATTGGGAAAATTACTCCGTCGGCTTCCACTTACACTCCTCGAAGAGCATTCGCGCTGCGAACATATCTTCCGGGTGGTGAAACATGCGCCTTATTTGTCGCAGCAGCTCGTCCACCGCTAACGACCCATACTCCGTAGTGGAGTGATACCACTCTTTTACGCTCCCCTTCAAACGAGATGCAATTAATAGCCGTGTCTCAGTATCGGTTAGGTGGAAATCAGCTCTGATAGTTTGAAGCTTACCTTCCCAAATCTCATAATTCGACGTACCATCGTAGAAGTCGATCATCTCTTTGATGTCCTTCATTGAGGCGGCGACGTTCTTTCTTCTCTGCGGCGCACTTCTCATCGGAATCTCGTAGGTTCGGCGGCCTCTGATGTTCCTTAACTCTTCAGATAGCTGTAATATTTGGCGCTCCAAGAAAAAATATATTAAAATGAACTTAGACTACTTTCAAAATAAACAGATTAAATATTCACTAGTAAATAATACACTAAATACAAAATAAAAAATTTACATCGAAGTATAGTTAGCTCATTTTTCTTTCCTTCAAATTAGTAATTAAAACTTAATATGCAATGGTAAAAGACTTTTGAACTTTTCGACTATGATTATTCTCTATCTTACAATTATAAATTTGTACTGCAACACCCACTTTACTTTACAGTCAGCTTACATTTTTGTAATGAAAGACACTTTCAGATAATGTAATAAAAAGGCTCATATTCCGCTTTCAGTTTGTCCTTCAGAAGGTACATTTAGATAAACTTATTTTTTGTATTTAATGTATAAATTCAAAAGAATAAATGTCTTCATATATTTTTTGATTGGTCAGATTGACCGGTCGTAGTAAATGGGACAGGCTACAAATATTTTCCCTCAAAAAAAAAACAGGGGAGAAAAAGTAAGTAATGGAACATTTATTGTATGCATATTTTTGAAAATTCCGTAAAAATAAATAGCCATGTGATGAGATTGTATGTGGGAAATTATACCCATAAGCTTAAAGATTGTTAATTCTGCCAACGGTAATAGGTTTAGTGCTTATGTGGACCTCCCACGATATCTCAACGAGTAAACAGATATTTCTCCTTTTCTTTATTCCTACATTGTTATACACTGATATAATAGCTGATTTTTCTCTTCGATCGTTATTTACCATGATCAGTCCTAATTTCCATTCTTTTATGTTCCAGTTCTTCGCTGTTTCTTTTTTTATACCGATCGCATGACCCCCTTTTGTTCTCCTTTTATTCACCCCTCTTTCCTTATGTGCTGCCATGAAGTGCCAGCTATATTTTCCACTCATTTTTTGTTCTATTTTAATTTCATCCTTTTTTTCAACCCAAGTCTCCCTGAAGGATTAACATGTCCATCTCTTCCAACATTTCCCACAGTAATTCAGTCGCTGTGAATTTTCCTTTTTGCGAATCTTTTATGTGCTCTGCAATGAGTTTAAAATCAGAGTCTTTTTCTTTTGCTCTTGAAATACGATCCGATGTATTTATTTCTTTCTTCTTCATGATCGACATCTATATAATGTGTCGTTTGCCGTCTACTTTTGCGGACCCTGTCTTGACTATGAAGTTCAACGACGTTAGAGAAATAATATTATCAAGGAGAGAGAAACAGAAATACGAACGCACCTTTATTGAATTTTAACGAAGAAGAAAAGGTAAAAAAAAGAAGAGAAGAGAAGAGAACTCCGCCTATAAGAGCAACCTTATATAAACTTTATAACTATTATAAACTTTTAAACTATTATAAACCTAACGAAAGAAAAAGATATAAAAAAAAATTTATTTTAAAAACACTTGTTATTTACGCCACTGCGTTTTTACGAGCAGTTGTCCCTTCCCCTAACATCTAATTCGTTTTTGACTAGTACTTCCGTTATCCATATGAACTAACTTTCTTTTATCTTTCTCCCCCAGGTCCTTCTTACTTCATCTTACTCATCAATACCTTACGAATTACAAGGGAAGCAAGATATAACTACTTTTGGTTTATCCTATGTAGAGGAAACGCTCTTATATGGAAACGTAAATATTGAATTGAAACAAACATTCGTGTAGTTTTTCTTCATTTAGAAAAATGATTTTCTTTTTAAACCAAAAATAAACATTAAAAGAAATGAATTAATCGTTTATAGAGAATAAGGAAGTAGTAATCTACTTGACAATTAATAATATAGATCTTAATATACATGTGGGATTGGAATAAATTTAGAAGCGAAAGACGTTAAAGTTTGAATATTCAGGAATAATCGGGTATAAGTGATAATTATTATAGAATAAATATAGAAGTATAAGAAATGTCTAACCTTATTATAGTAGGGTAAATATAGAAACGAAAAACGTTGAAATAAGAATATTCGAGAACGATCTAATATAAGTAAGAAGTCGTTTTTCAGTTAGGAAGTGAGAGAGTACGTGTGTGTGATGTGCTTAGCGTTGTTGCGGGGAAGACAATAGGAAAATAATATATAAGGTGAGAGAATGGGCAGATGAGCATGAGTTCAAGAGTAACACAGAGCTAATTAAGATTAGTTTAAGAGTTACAGAATTTATTAAGAAGAGTTTTAAGAGTTTAAGAGATGTATATCAAGAGTGTTGTATGAAGAGTTTTATATTAAGAGTAAAGAGTAAAGAGTATTAACGACTGTGAAGAGTCTAAGATCATATTAAGAGTACAGAGAAAAGAGTATCAACGAATGTGCGAAAGAGTATCGACGAGTAAATAAGAGTTAGAAGAATAGATTAAGAGTTAAAAGAGTATAGTAAGAGATAATAAAGTAAGTCAGAGAACTGTAGGGAGTTAAAAATAAAATTTCCTACATTTATATTGAAAAATTTGTATATTTTCAAATAAAATATTAAATGTATCATTTTTGTAAATATACCATCGTATACTAATTGTAAGATTAAGCTTATTATATTACCCGATTGCTCATAATTTTAGTTTATCAATATACCAACTTTCATAACAATACACGAAGCACCTCTAAGCACTTAATTCTTGTTCATTATGATTATATAAAGTGCTAGTTAAATAATGCCTGAATAGATATCTTTGCGATCCCTGCAACTTGCATATACATATTCCTCAATTTTCAAAAACTACAAATTCTTCTTTAAATGTATTTCAATCAAAGAATTTGACTAAGCTTTTAAACTACAATTATTATCATCAAGATTTTCATCAAGAAATATATTATCTAAATATAAGACTATTTATGGTGTAGGTAGAATACAGTTAAAAACAAAATTGTATTTCTGTAACGAGAAGATTTAAATTTTTATTTACAAACTTATGTGATTAATATTTACATTTCTTACCTGTAACAAGAAGAAACGACATTTACTGTTCGTTATAAACCGTTTCGTCCCTACTGCTCAAATAAACGCTCGCGACTGATCTCGCAACTCTTATTTATCCACCTCTCTTTTGCAACAGCTGACTTATATGTCAGTTGAATGTACCGACGATTTTGACTAACGCGGTAAATCAATTAAAGAATATTTCTTTACATCTTCCCTTCCGAAGGAGAAAGGTTTACATTTTCTTATGAATAATGTACAGATAATATAACTATCTTATAACCAATCAGCAATTACCAAAAACGCTTTTCTTTTTTTTTTCTTTTTTTTTCATGAATTCCCCGTTATTGCTGGAATTAATTTTGATACATGGAATAAATTTAACCTTTGTCTTTTCTGTCCCATGTTAATTTCAAATATTGAATTCGAAAATTTTTTCAAAATTTGATACTTTCCACTTCTCAATTGAATTCTGAATTGCGAGCTGAGTACATTGATGAAGGTGGTAATATTCAGTTCGGGAAAATTTTATTAGGAGAAAAATGGGAAGAACCTAAGGCTAATTATACAAACGGCCTATCAAAAGAAGATTTGAAACAAATTTTAACTAGTATTTCCCAAACAACGACTGAACAAAAGAAGAAAATTAAATCATCTTCAGAAAGATTCATTCTGGAAAAATTCAGCAACAAAAATAGCAATGTTACTCAATGGATAGACCTATTCGAAAGAGAATGCGAACGTTTGGATGTGCAACGAGATGAGGAAAAAATAGAAATTCTGAGATTGTTTTTAGAAGGTTCTTGCGTTGACTGGTACAGTTCGATGTTAATGAAACACTCCAAAAATTCGAGTTGGTCAGATTGGAAAAAGAATTTCGTTGATACTTATTCAGATAAGGGATGGTCAACAGTAAAATATGCTATAAATTTTAAGTATATAAGTGGCTCATTACTGGACTATGCATTGAAAAAGGAAAAAATACTTCTGGAAATGGATAAAAATATGAATACGGAAATAATGGTATTATTGATCGCCACTGGTCTGCCAGACTACATCACGGATAAAATCGACAGAAACGAAACCAAGGCCACGAAAGATCTGTTCAACATGATCAAAAGCCTGGAATACTTGGTAGAAAAAAGAGACTTCACTGAAAAAAAAATCCACCTCCAACTTACAAAAATAGAGTAGAAAAGAAAAATCCATGTAAAATATGCGAGTTAATGGGTAAAAAAAATAGATACCACCCCGAAAGCGTTTGTTGGATCAGAACAAAAACGGATAAAGGGGAAGAAAAAAATCCAATAAAATTGGTCAGTAACTCACAACTGGAAGTTGAACTACAAAATGAAGAGCCAAAAAACTAGTATTGCTGCCATTGATAAAAGTAAAAGTAATATTGGACAATAAAATAGAGGTTAATGGAATTTATGACCCTGGTGCGAATGTTTCGTTAAACAATTCAAAGCTGTTATAAATCAAAAATGGAAAACCCAGTGAGTAAAAAAAAAAAAGATTAAAACGATCAATGGCGTAAGAAAGCTAGTGGCTTCATCACTTTAAATATAAGAATTTTTAATATGGAAAAAAAAATGATTGTTTACATAGTAGACGAGGAAAAGTTCTACAATGAATTCCTTATCGGACGATTTTGACAAACGCGGAAAAAATTAAAGAATATTTCTTTACATATATAATATTAATATTGTATATAAAATATAGTTTAAATATTCTTTTATAAATATTTATAATAACAGATAAAACTGACTTTCTTTTAACAAAGTTAATCATGCTTAAAACAAGCATTTTTTACAGAGGTAAAAGCGTAGATCCAGTAAAAAAACATTACTAATGCAGAAATTTACATATTCAAATAAAAATAAATGAAAATAGTGCAAAATTTATAATTTTTATTTTCTTTTTAAGATTCTGATCACGTTCTTGAGATTGGGGATCACTGCAGTTTGTCAAAATTCTACTCCTTTAACTCCCAAGAAACTTTTATAAACAGTTAACATCTCTGAAGATATAAATAATTCAGATAAACTAGTTCCGTTCATAAAAATGCAATCAGGCAGATTCTTTGGATTTTATATCATTCGGACCTCGCTTTACAATATAACTTAAAAGAAATTTTTCAATGTCTTATGTCATTCATATATGTAGAAACTATTATTATTAAACCAGCGTAAAAAATTTCTATGAAATTGGTTTAATCTTCTTACACGATGAGCTAGATCCGTCTAAAGAAGATTTAAGATATTACCTTCAGACTAAAAAAAATTTATAAGATGTATTATATTCTCTTTCATCTTTAGATAAATATACTCATAAGTTTGCTAATAAAACTGTTAATTATTAAAAAATTGTTTAATTTAAATAATGGACTATTTTCTAATCGAATAAGCTTGACATAAAATTTACGCCCTTTAAGGACAATCTGCGTTAAAAGCTTCATTAAAAATTGATCACTTTATATTACACAATAATTTTTCTTAATATAAAATAGCTATAATTACTAGACCTACCATCACGTAATGTGTATAAACATTTAAAAAAGGGCTCCCTCTGTCCGAAATATGGTATATATTTACAAATCATTCCTATTCGAATTTGTGATATATATTATACAATTTTTGTTTTTAATTTTGGTCACTGATGGTATACATTTACAAAATTCAAAATACAAATTAATTGTAATTAGAGTAAAACTTTTGTTTTAATGATACGAAGAATCTTATACTAATATTGTGTCATTTAAAACAATTAATTCATTAGATGCTTGTAATATTACAAAAACGATATCAAATTTAAATTTGTTTAAACTCATTATACGCATTCAACCGTATTAGCCGAAGCTTTAAGTTTCAAAGACTACATAGAAGTGAAGAATTCTAGATCTAGAACGTTTGAAGTATTTTATCTATCAGGATAGGTTGTTTAACCCTTGAAGATATGCACTTAAAATCTTATCTTTACTTACAATTACAGATATAAAATAATTACCTTGTTTGTTTTAGTTTAGTTTAATTTTTTAATTTTTAATTTTTTTTTATTTTTATTGTATTTTTTTTGTATTTTCTTAAATAATTTTTTTTGATTTTTTTTTTAATAATTTTTTGGTATTATTTTCACTAATTTTTCTTGTATTTTTTGTTCATAATTTTTTTTGTATTCTTTTTAATAATTTTTCCTAATTTTTTTTCTTTTTTATTATTCTTTTTCTTTTTTTTTGAAAATTTTTTTGTCTTTTCTTCTCTTTTTTATTGTTTTTATCTTTTTCTCTTTATTCTTTTTATTTTGTATTTTTATTATTTATTAAGATACATTAAGGGGTTATACGCAGTAAAAATTTTCAAAAAAATCGATTTTTTGTTTTTGCGTTTTTCTCAGAAAATTTCAAATTTATCCGGCAAATATTCTTCACCCCATGTAAGCTGCAAACAAAAATTTTTAACTTTGTGTAAACGTCTCTTTGAAACTCTAAACGCGTTTTTCTCAAAACGGAATTTTCAAAGTCGATGGCATCTATTTCTCAGAAATGGCTCACCCGATCGATCTTAAATTTTTCCACAATCTTCCTAGGTATATTCCTCTGGTATTTAACGAAGGAATAAGATTTTTAAAAATTATTACTATTTTTTTTAACAATTTACCACCATATTTTTTGATTTCTGATAATCCAAACAGCCGAAATCGATGTTACCCCTAAGTGCCTTTTTTAGAGAACGTTCAGGATATCATCTACTGGAGCAGTGCAAATTAATATTTTTACATGATCGACGCGCTATTGCATTCTTGAAAGTAGGCTCTATTTGAATTACTATCACTTGTAATAGATAAATAACAACTTTTCTATAAATAATTCATAAAAATACGTCTTTTTCAAGCCTCGCAACTGCGTATAACCCCTTAAGTTTCTGCTTTACAATTTGTCCGTGAGCATAAGGTAAATTTCTTATTTTGATTAATTTAAAATAACATGTGGGTTGTTACATACTACCACTAACTTAGGGTTATTGTTTTTTTTTTTTTTAAATTTTTATGTATTTAAGTTAAACGAATTTTTCCTCTTTAGTCTTTTTCTAAAAGTAGTAGAGTAGATAACGTTTGTGCGGCTGGTTAGTTGATGGCAGTGTACTGCGGGTTCTTCTTTCTTTATATTTTGTTGTAAAATTTTCTATTTCTTCCATCACTGTCATTAGTAAAAGGTCCTTTCGTATATTTCATTTCGTATGAACCATGGTGCGTCGACTATTATACTTAGTAATTTCGATTGTATTTATCCTAGCATTATTATATGATTCATTGCTGCCGTCTAATGTAGTGATACCCCAAAGGTCCATAAAGGTCTTTTAACGATTTTATAAACTTTAAATTTATTTTCTAGGCTGAGCTTGGATTTCTCACTAGTTTGTGGAATAACTATGTTATTTAGTTTAATGTCCGCGAAGTCGCTTTCTACAGTAAGCATTTCTACAATATTGCACATTTTATACAGTATGTGGTTGCACTTGCTTGGTTTGCTTAAATCCTTTTTTCTTTTAACTATCTTTCTATTTTTTTTACGTTCTCTTGCAAAAATATCACCGCTATGCTTGGTCAGAATGGTAGTTAGTATTTGCTATGTTATCAGCAAAAGTTAGTATTTTACTTTCATCAGTAGTTGGAATATCAACTTTATAGACTGTTTAAAGGTAAAGTGTATTAGTCAGTGTACTAGTATTGGTCCAAGGACCAATTCTTTACAGTACGAAAGCTTAGATTTCTTTAATTTGTATCTATGCATCATTGATTTTTATAATAAAGGTCTTCTCCCTTAGATATGATGCAAATAGATTCTACATTTGCCTTGGTAAGAGAGTTCTCGTTGTATCTACGAGCATTGCATGCCAAAATTTTTAGAATGCTTCTCCAATGTTTAACTAGTGTTAATAATAGGTGAATCCTACACGCATAATATTATGTTTGACATTACAAACTTTTGCTTAGATGGATTTGTCACCTGTCGACTGAAAGTAATCCTGCCATTTCTGTAAGGTAGGGTTTTGTCCTGTTATTGGTGTTAGATTGTACTGTAACTGTAGTTGCTTGAATGTGTTCGTGGCAAATTTGATTATGTAGATGGTGTTTGATGTCACTTTTCAATATAAATGCTTGTAACTTCGTTTGCCTTCCCTGATGGATGTCTTGTGTTGTATACATTGTAATACTAGATTTTTATATAGCTTCTTGTAAAGAAGTGTGTTTCCGAAATAAGGAGTATATCAATGCTGTTATTGTCTAAAATATTTCTGTCTCTATTACCCTTTGTTGCAATCTTTTAGCGTTCCAGAATGCTATTTTTAGGGTAGCTATTTTCATTTCTTAGTAAACACAATTATGAGCAGTTGTAGCCAAGTTATTATTTGTTATTTTTGTATTGCGTTTTATCCTATTATAATTTTTGTTCGTATTCTATATTTCTAATTAAATGTTTAAAGAGTTTTTTGATTTCTGTAGCGTCCACTTGTTTTCTTTCGTTTAATTATGATCAATTGGCAGTCGCTTGCGCGTAACTTCATGAGACAGAAAAATTTATAATTTCTTCAAAGTGCTTGGAACAGCACGTATTATCTCTCAAGTCAGTTACTACTGTTTTTTATTGTATATTTTGCTGCAGATTTACTCTGCTTGGAAGAAGTGAGCAAAGTTTTCTTTGGAGCTTTTTTCTTATCTCACAGCCTGTATAACTAAGTTTGTCTGTGTGTGTGGGGGGGTTTTATTTGCTAATTTAGCATTTTACTGATTTCTTTCCTAAAGTAAGGCAATTAGTTGACAGATAATTTTATGCACATTTTACGCACGAAGGTGATTCTAATGCAATAACTCTTTGTATGTCCGGATTGCTGATATCTCATGCACTTCGGTACTTTTTTTTAATGTCATGATAGTTCCACGCTTATTATAGTTTTTATCATTTTGTTTATACTAAAAATATCCTTGTTATTGCTTCCAGGTTCAAATTCTACCAAAATACTTATTTCCTATCATATTTTACCATACAATTTACAACTCTTACTTAATATTTCAGCTTTCTAAATTCCTTCTTGATGGTTGTATTGCCTTATTTTCGGATGTATGCCTCTGATGACTGTTTTGTAGCTTTCTTTCGTCTTCAGCTGGTATGTGTGATGACTGCGATTTTTGACTTTAGAACTTTGTTTCTTTTATATTATTGGAAGTGGAAATTTTTTGGTATTGTTTTGTTTGTATTTTAACTTAATGCAGTTTTATTTGTCTTAAAATATAGTTTTTTGTCTCTGTGCTGTATAATTAAGAAACTTAATAAAGGGCTTTACAATTTGAGCTACAATGCAAGTAAGTTGTGGTTTAATAAAATGAATTGTTGGTAGGTAAGCTTTTTTACTTTTGTTAATCTCTACCTCTTCTTCCAATTAGCTAAACGAATTTGACAGTGATATTTCTTATAGCTAGTGTTTCGTCTAGGAATCGTTTGAATGCGAGATCACTTTACGACTTTTACTTGCTTCAACTTTTTTCTAGTTATTATTTCGATCGTCAGTACTTGTTTGGCTACTATTTTTTATCCACAAAACCGAATTTGTGCTCGGATTTTAGGAATCTACAGTTTTGTGTATGATAACTTATCATAATCTTTTCTTAAGATATAATTATCGCCGATAATTTTAATCGACCCGGTAGATTTCATGGCATTATTAGAGGATCGAACCGTCACAACACTCACTAGCCGTAAGTCATCTGTTAACTTTAAACGCTTTAAAAAGTTTAAACAATGCTCGGAAGAAAATCGAAGTCGAAACAGGTCTTCCTGCTTTAATGGCTTTGCTTATCGACCAGAGATATTAGTGTAAATTTCTGAGCGTAAATAGATCGAAAAAAGACTAATCGATAATAGAAAATTTAAAGGGACATTTGTAATTTTAGCCAAATTTTCTAAATAATCCTTATGTTTGCTCCAGCATATCTTTTTCCCTTTTGAAACATTTTTAAAGTATTTATACCTTTACTATATTGCTTTTAAGTCAAGTGTTAAATTCTAGCCGCAATTAAACAATCTGCTTTAAAATCAGCTTAAATCTTTTTAATAGTAGCGTGTTTTAACTTCTGGCCTTTCTTTAGTTATAACAACTTTTGCAATAAACTACTAAATTTTTTATTTAGTTCAGTGTCTCGATTTAATGTTTCTTTTTTGCAATTTAATACTACTTTCAAGAGAATCCCTCATTTAAAAAAAAAAGCGGATATTACATTATTTAAAATAAATACAATATTTTTCTTATACAAAAACTAATTTCTACCTATTATCATCTGTTGCTTTATAAAAATTTCTAAATAAAAAGTAAGGTTTCACTTAATTACTTCATTTTTTACTTATCTTGTAATCCTAAATGTTTTTAAGAATATATACCGTTTTTTCGGACAGACAGAATATTTTCTACAGTTAATCGTAGATAATAGTTAATTGTTTATTAAATTGGAAATTTATGTCAATGGACATTAAACGTTGCAAAACTTTATAATATACCTATTTCTACTAAGTATGTGTCAAAATGATTGATTTTTAGAAAAAAGTTATATTTTCGATAATTATCGTAGATAATAGATACGAAGATATAATGTAGTACGTATTATACTATTAATATTATATAATATATTATATAAATAAAACATAGATAATAAAATACAATACAATACTGGAGTAATAAATTAAGTTTAAGTTTTTTTTTTTTAATAATTAAAGTTCACGATTGGCTTAACTACTATTTGCAAGTATAAGAAGTGTAACGGAGTAATATTAGCTTAGGATAGGCTATAGGATAATCTAATCTTAGTTTGTTTTACGATAGTATTGAAACTTATGGAACTGTAGGATTCGTAAGAAAGGGTCCTTTTAAGAGAGGAATATAATATTTATTTCCGATCAAGTAACGTCTGGTGGTCTAGACTGTGGAGATTACGAGAACGCTTTGTACGCACTCCCACTCTGGGTGTTGCGTAGATTTGAAAGAAAGACGGTTGATGACCAATAATGGATCGGAAAAGGGACTAGGACCGCCTTGCGTACCCTTTCCCCCTCCGTCGGCGGTAGGACCGATGCATAAGAAAAATAGAGTTAGTCTTATGATTGCGCTTTGAAAAGTATTATCATTGCACTGGAGTTATGTATTATGATTAAGTATTAAGAAGTCTTATGGTATTATGTCGAGATATTAAGTGGTCGTATTATGTTGAAGTGTTATGTGTTATTATTGAGTGATTATTAGTTCTTATGACTTATGTGTTACGTCTTTTATGCTTTATGTTTTCTTACGTTTATGATTATGTTATTTTGAAGCCTTAGGTTTAAGTGATTTTATGTATGATTAAATATATGTGTACTCTTAACTATTAATCCTGACAAACTGTTATCTAAATAGTAACGCCCTTTACTCCTTGCATCTAGATCAGAAGAAGAACGATCATCATCATCATTCTCTCATCTTTTTCGTTTACAGAAGTAAAAAATTGATGACAAAAATCTACTGTTTTCTGTTATTTCAATTAAATTATTCTCCTCGTCATCATCGTTTTCAGAAAATTCTCGCTCATCAGATGTGTCAAATGTCATTATTTTATCTATATTATCTTCAGTTTCGAAAATTTATTGTTTTTCGAAATCCAAATACTACCCCTAAATACTATTTGCTCCTTTTATTAATGTCATATTTTTAGAATGTTATGACTTTTTCGAATAAATGAGCCGTTTATTTTGATAATAACCTAAGACTATTTCTTTTAAGCGAAATGTTTTTAATGACAGTTAACTTTCTGTTATAAATGCTATTACGAACAACAAAAAAAAATATTAAAATGAACTTAGGCTACTTTTAAAATAAACAGATTAAATATTCACTAGTAAATAATACACTAAATACAAATAAAAAATTTACATCGAAGTATAGTTAGCTCATTTTTCTTTCCTTCAAATTAGTAATTAAAACTTAATATGCAATGGTGAAAGACTTTTGAACTTTTCGACTATGATTATTCTCTATCTTACAATTATAAATTTGTACTGCAACACCCACTTTACTTTACAGTCAGCTTACATTTTTGTAATGAAAGACACTTTCAGATAATGTAATAAAAAGGCTCATATTCCGCTTTCAGTTTGTCCTTCAGAAGGTACATTTAGATAAACTTATTTTTTGTATTTAATGTATAAATTCAAAAGAATAAATGTCTTCATATTTTTTTGATTGGTCAGATTGACCGGTCGTAGTAAATGGGACAGGCTACAAATATTTTCCCTCAAAAAAAAAACAGGGGAGAAAAAGTAAGTAATGGAACATTTATTGTATGCATATTTTTGAAAATTCCGTAAAAATAAATAGCCATGTGATGAGATTGTATGTGGGAAATTATACCCATAAGCTTAAAGATTGTTAATTCTGCCAACGGTAATAGGTTTAGTGCTTATGTGGACCTCCCACGATATCTCAACGAGTAAACAGATATTTCTCCTTTTTCTTTATTCCTACATTGTTATACACTGATATAATAGCTGATTTTTCTCTTCGATCGTTATTTACCATGATCAGTCCTAATTTCCATTCTTTTATGTTCCAGTTCTTCGCTGTTTCTTTTTTTATACCGATCGCATGACCCCCTTTTGTTCTCCTTTTATTCACCCCTCTTTCCTTATGTGCTGCCATGAAGTGCCAGCTATATTTTCCACTCATTTTTTGTTCTATTTTAATTTCATCCTTTTTTTCAACCCAAGTCTCCCTGAAGGATTAACATGTCCATCTCTTCCAACATTTCCCACAGTAATTCAGTCGCTGTGAATTTTCCTTTTTGCGAATCTTTTATGTGCTCTGCAATGAGTTTAAAATCAGAGTCTTTTTCTTTTGCTCTTGAAATACGATCCGATGTATTTATTTCTTTCTTCTTCATGATCGACATCTATATAATGTGTCGTTTGCCGTCTACTTTTGCGGACCCTGTCTTGACTATGAAGTTCAACGACGTTAGAGAAATAATATTATCAAGGAGAGAGAAACAGAAATACGAACGCACCTTTATTGAATTTTAACGAAGAAGAAAAGGTAAAAAAAAGAAGTGAAGAGAAGAGAACTCCGCCTATAAGAGCAACCTTATATAAACTTTATAACTATTATAAACTTTTAAACTATTATAAACCTAACGAAAGAAAAAGATGTAAAAAAAAAATTTATTTTAAAAACACTTGTTATTTACGCCACTGCGTTTTTACGAGCAGTTTTCCCTTCCCCTAACATCTAACTCGTTTTTGACTAGTACTTCTGTTAGCCATATGAACTAACTTTCTTTTATCTTTCTCCCCCACGTCTTTCTTACTTCATCTTACTCATCAATACTTTACGAATTACAAGGGAAGCAAGATATAACTATTTTTGGTTTATCCTATGTAGAGGAAACGCTCTTATATGGAAACGTAAATATTGAATTGAAACAAACATTCGTGTAGTTTTTCTTCATTTAGAAAATTATTTTCTTTTTAGACCAAAAATAAACATTAAAAGAAATGAATTAATCGTTTATAGAGAATGAGGAAGTAGTAATCTACTTGACAATTAATAATATAGATCTTAATATACATGTGGGATTGGAATAAATTTAGAAGCGAAAGACGTTAAAGTTTGAATATTCAGGAATAATCGAGTATAAGTGATATTATATAGAATAGATATAGAAGTGTTCGATTAAAGGTCGGGGTGAATAACAGTTGAGACGAAGTAGTACAAAATATGGATCATATATTTTAAAAAACACAAGAAAATAGAACAAAATACAAGTAAAAAAAAACTCCCTTTATATATATCATCGCACTTAAGGTTTAAACACTTACTGACTTCAGGCTTATTACAAATTATTCGTACTTATGCATCTATCTGTGTATATCACTTTTTATGTAACTCTCTATATAAGCCTATATAACTTTCAATATTACTCCTTATTCCGGTCAGGTGTCCGTCTCTTATACCCCGCACATAGTGGGAGGGAAAGGACTCTCTTTATCCTACAGGGCGTTTCTTATTAACCCCTTCCCGTACTTTAGCGAGTCTGACTCGCGATGAAGATTTTGGCCCAAACATGCATATCGCGAGTCAGACTCGCGATGAATTACTTGGGCCAAACATAATATCGCGAGTCAGACTCGCGACGAGATACTTGGGCCAAACATAAGTATCGCGATTCAGAGTCGCGACCGGATACTCTCCACAAAACACAAAACTATAGAGATGGTCGAGGAATCAAACAAACAATTACAGAAAGTAATGAAGCTAAAATGTATTGTAGAATATAATAAGGGTATGGTTGGAGTTGATCGTCAAGATCAGGCGTTAGCATGTTTCCCAATAATGAGAAAAGCCATGAAAGGATACCGAAAGCTGTTTTTCTACATATCAGATATGGCTCTGTTTATTACCTATATTATGCAGAAAACAATTTACAGTCGAAAACGGGAGACTTATGTTGATTACCGTGTAAATATAGCCGAGGCAATTTTACAAATTGTTAAATTACCGGACTACAAAATGCGTGGGAAATCATCAGTTGAAACACCCCTTCGACTCCAAGCTCGATATTGGGCTCATTCCCCAAAAATATAGATCCGACACCTCGGAATAAGCATCCAACAAGGATGTGCAAAGTCTGCTATAAACAGAAAATTCGAAGCGCAACGAAGTGGGAATGCGCGAAATGTAAAGTGGCTTTACATCTGCCAAAATGTTTTGAGAAGTATCATACCATGGAGGATTTCTAGAATTGTACGTATTTCCTTTTTGGATATTCAGACAGTTTTATGATTAAATTCTTTTAAATAATATACCATTTACTTTTAGGTGTAGTATTATTATATTTCTCAGAGGACCAAACTATTATACATATCCTACAATATTATATACAAATATAATAAATTTATAATATCATAAAGTAAAAGCGTAAGAGTTTACATCCTCAACAGCAGTATCGCGTAAAATTCACTATACCACAGGTATCGCGGGCATCTACATTTCGGTTCGTATTGCGACTGTTCACGAACATCAGTGTGGTCTGTTTAGCGCGCGTCGATGTGTACCGCTTGGGCCCGAGTTTCGTCGAGCTAAATGGCACGGGAAGGGGTTAAATCACAGATTCCCTATTGGTCATCGATATTTCTTTCTTTTAACGCCTGTAACGCCTTAGCGAGAGAGTATCTTTCACAGCTATCGAAATTTTACCCGTTTAAACTTGCATTTGTTTACATAAGGGGAACGAGCATGAGACCCTTTCTTTTGAGGAGAACGAATATCTTAGATTTATTTCTATCGCCTGTAACCTAAGCTTTTAGAAAATATTACCTATTTATTTTGGTTTTTCTTTAGATTATCAACACCTTTAGAATTCTTTATTCCCATAGAATTCCTATACAAATAATTTTTATCTCGTGCGGTAGGCTGCTCGGTTCGGCGTAATGTGACAAGAAGTATAAGAAATGTCTTACCTTATTATGATGGGATAAATATAGAAACGAGAAACGTTGAAATAAGAATATTCGAGAACGATCTAATATAAGAAAGAAGTCGTTTTTTCAGTTAGGAAATGAGAGAGTACGTGTGTGTGGATGTGCTTAGCGTGGTTGCGGGGAAGACAATAGGAAAATAATATATAAGGTAAGAGAATGGGCAGAGAGGCATGAGTTCAAGAGTTACAGAATTTATTAAGATGAGTTTAAGAGTTACAGAGTTTATTAAGAAGAGTTTTAAGAGTTTAAGAGTTGTATATCAAGAGTTTTGTATGAAGAGTTTTATATTAAGAGTAAAGAGTAAAGAGTATTAACGAGTGTGAAGAGTCTAAGATCATATTAAGAGTAAAAAGAAAAGAGTATTAACGAATGTGCGAAAAAGTATCGACGAGTAAAATAAGAGTTAGAAGAATAGATTAAGAGTTAAAAGAGTATAATAAGAGATAATAAAGTAAGTCAGAGAACCTGTAGGGAGGTAAAAATATTTCCTACATACATTTAACATATATTTTAGTTTTTCTATTATAATATTAAACAGACGTCTTATTTATTAATTAGGACAATGAACTAAATAATAAAAATTCTAATAAATTTATATTATAAAGTAAAACATAAAATCAAGATTTTCGACCTAGTATAACGCATAAATTTATCTTGTTTTTTTGATTTGACAAATTACAAAAAAAAGAGTTTTCTTGTTATTTCAAATGCAGAAAAAAGGATGATCACACACACACACACACACACACACACACACACACACACACACACACATTGCAGTTATCTTATTATATTAATTACAGGACTTCTACTAATTAATTGTTGAAATGTATTATACATTTTTCCCGTTTTCTCCATTTGAACAAAAAATATTAAAGGAAAAAATAAAATAAACGTTTTTTATGTGTTTTTTAAATTGGATAAAATTGGATGAATATACGATACAACTCAATAATTAAATAATCTAACGTATGTAATTAATTTAATAGTGCAACGGCAGTATAATAAAATATTACTGTAAGAAAGTAATGAATGACGCACGCGTATTCCTGCAAATTCTTTTTTTCAAACAATGTAGAAAGTAGAACAAAAAAAAGTAGAAAGAAACAACTAAATACTGGAACTATCGACAATGAATAAATTTCTATTTCTACTAAATCAGCTAAAATGTATGGATATTGATAAAATTCCTTGTACAAAAATAAATTTTTATTCAAAATTTATAAAAAAAAAATACCTAATATTAAACGTATTTACATTATAAAAATAAATTAATAATAGATATCCGCTTCACTAGAAGCAATATTTTTGACTGGTATACACCCATCCCTTTATTTACGCAGATTAACCCATTCACATTGATTTCTGTACGCTCATAAAAGTCACGTAAATAGAATCTTCTTACATGAAAGGAAAGACATTGTAAGCAAAACTAGTATACATTTTTAAAACATTTAAGGTAGTAGCCCACTGTGACGGGTTCAAAAAATAGATTTTTTTTTTTTACATTGTTCGCAAAAAAAATATCTTAAAAATTTTATCTGAAAGTTTAACCAAAATTTAAAATATTTTTAGTATTATGGCCAAAAGAAGTGTTGGCGAACGCAGTTAAAGTTCGTAACTCGCGCCGCGTGACGATTCAAAGCATACCGATCACAACGTGCTTCCTTCTCGCGTTCTTATTCGATAAACTCTTATCGTTCTTCGCGTGCACGCGTCCAGCATCCAATCTTGCCGTTGCTTTGCACGACGCACATCATTCTATCTAATACTCTATTTCTTTTGTGATAAATCATATAATTATTAAATAGTAATCTACGTAGTAATCTACTTTTTGCACTCCTCCCTGCGGTACCTGTTCAATAAGAAGAGAGTGCGCCATAGTGTGTATAAAAGTGTTTGAAAAACTTTGAACGCGTTCTTCTCGAAACCACGTTTTCGGAATGTTGGGGAAGCACTGATTTTTAAAACTATTCAACTGATCTTGCTAAAAATTGAACCCGTTAGTTTTGACACACATAGCTAAATGCGTAACCTTTGAAACACAATAAATTTTTTAATAATAAATTAATTTTTTTAAACAATATATCAAAAGAAAAATTAAATCTTGAAAACCTTTTTTTTACAAGTTAATTCATTAGAATGAAGCCTAAAAACAATAATTTGTTTAATTATTTTAATTCACATGACTACGAAAGGCTGTGTGCTTCTCCGAAAAAACACACCTTTTTTTCGAGGACTCAACTTAGACAGACACTATTATTAACAAATTAATGTAAAATTAATTAAAAAAAGTTTTATTGTACACTTCAAGATAACAATAAAAAAAAAATTTCAAAACTATCGGATTTTATTTTTATATTTAAAAAAATTCATAGAAGATTCAGTTTCAATCAATTTTCAAATAATTGTTGGATTTCAAAACAATTTTTAATTTTTGTTGTTTATAATTAACCCTTTCGCTTCAACAGGCGTACATATACACCCTGGAAGAATGACCATTCATGTACGAAGAGCGTATATATATGAGCTCTAGAAAAGTGGGCGCGCGGGTACGAAGAGCGTACGTATACGTTCATACCATTATATTTTTATTTGATTCTTTACATGAATAACTAATAAAACAAAAATAATAAAATAATAATAATAAATAATTTGGAAAACAAAAAACGACGTCTAACTACTACTTCGTGGTATTCCGTACTTCAAAATAAATTTAATTTTAGTTATAATTATTTTTTAAATAAAAATTTAATTTTTGTTTAAGAATAATGATAAAATAGAAATTATATAAAAAATTAATTTAAATACTTAAAATTATTTAATATTAAAAATTATCTAATATTAAAAATTATTTAATATTTAAATTAATAAAGAAATTAAAGTTTTTTTAGTTTATATTTTAATAATTGAAAAATTTAGTGCCAGAAATAGCAGTTAAACTATCAATTAAAATTAATTATTAATATTGTTATTATTATAAATTATTTTAATTTGTTAAATTAATATTTAATTAAATGGTGAAATATAAAAATTATTTATTTTAATAATTAAAATATTTTGTATTAACTTTTTATATAATAGACTAGAATTATATATAGATACTCTATTATAATAAATTTAATTAAGATTTAAATATTTAAATATAAAATATTAAATGTTAAATCAGAAAAAGAAGAGAGTAATAGTGGGCTTAAAAGAAGCTGGAGCAAAAGAGGAGATAGAAAAAGGTGAGGGTGTTGCAGCAAAACAGAGAAGGAAGGAAAGAAAAGAGAAGATTAAAAACTTGGGAAGAAAGTTAGGTTAGATTCAGTGAGAGCAGTAAATGGAGGGATTTAGGAACGGAGGCAGTTGTAACGAGGTCGATAAGGTAGGGAACGACTTGGTTTTTGAAACAGAAGAAAGGTTAGAGGTTAAAAGAACAAGAAGAGGTAGGCCAACTAACGCAGAAAGAGCGATAAGACCGGAAACAAGGAATACAATAGAGCAGTATGTAATGATAGGGGGGAGAGAGGAAGAATCAAGGATAAAGAGATAGAGCAAACGCAGGAGAAACTGCTGAGAGGACTCGGCGTGACGATTAGTCAGTTGACGGAGGAAGTTAGAAACCTTAAGCAGACTGTGGAAAGGTTGAGTAACGAAAGCCAGAAATGAATCAAAGAGCTGCAGAAAGCGTTACAGGAATGTGAAAGAAACCGGGAAAGGGAAAAGGAGGAGTGGAAGGTTAGATGGTGAGAAATGGAAGAAAGAATCAATCAAGTAGAGGAAAGAAGAAGAGATGGAAGCGAGCAAAATCTGCAGCAAAAATTAAGAGTAACAAGTGACAGTGAAAAGAATAAGAGCGGAGATAAAAAAAAATGAAAAACATAGTCGACAAACAGGTCTAGAGTGAAAAAAGAAATAACGTGGCAATACGAGGAGCTGGTGCAGGGAAAGAGAAAAAAATGCAGGAAAAGACAGGAAAAAAAGAAAAAGCAGGAAAGAAAACTGGAGCGCCACTGTTTGATGAGGAGTGGAGGAAAGAAAGAAGCAAGAGGGAGAATAGAAAGAACAACGTGTGTATTGCATTCCTGGAGGGAGAAAGGACCTTGTAGAGGGGATATTAAGAGAGGTGGCAAAGAGTCGGATTAGAACTAAAAGGTAGACAGTGACAAAACACGTCAGCAAGGGGCTGATAGTATTAAAATTTAAGGATTGTTCGGGAAGAGAGAATTGTTGAGAAAAGCAAAAGAGTTAAAAGATTCAAGGATAGAAACAAGCAGTTTTCGATAATCCCAACAAACACGTCAGATCGGATTTCAAGAGCAAAAGAAATAGACTCTGATTTTAAACTCATTGCAGAGCATATAAAAGATTCGCAGAAAGGAAAATTCACAGCGTATATAATTATACTACTAATATACCAAAGCTCGTTAAAATCCGTGTCAGCCTCAGTGTAAGGTCCCCTTGTGAGACAACAACAAAAAGAGAACTCCTGGAAGAGGAAAGAGATGAGGAGAATCTGAAAGACGAAGAAATAGAACGACAAATTTCGATGCTGTAAAGGAAAAAGGTAGCGGGGCAAAACGGCATCCCGAGCGAAGCGTGGAAGTTCTGTGAAGGAACTAAACAGGAAAAATTGAAAGAGATCCTGAAAAGAGTATAGAAAGGGGAAGGATTCCCAAGCGAGTGAAGAAAAGGGATTATAGTAACTTTATTTAGAAAAGGAGAGGTAGAAGAGGTGAAAAATTACAGAGGGATAACGCTACTCGAAACAGCATACAAGGTGTATGCAGCGATATTAAATGACAGAATAAAGGAACAAATAGAAGAGCAAGGAATAATGCCGGATACACAAGCGGGGTTTTGGAAAAGAAGTGGTACGATGGACAACGTCTACGTGCTGCAGCATGTGGTGTAAAGGGAACCGAATAAGACAGCCGGGAAAGTTTACGCGCTCTTTATAGATCTGAAGGCAGCATTTGACAAGGTGAGAAGAGAGAAGTTGTGGGAGGCAATGGAGGATAGAGGCATAAGGAAAGGTCTAATAGAAGAACAAAAGAAATATATGAAGAGACGGTAAATGTGACATAACAAACGAGGAGAAACAGGAAGTTTTTTGACAGAGGAAGGAATCAGACAGGGGGTGCCTCTGAGTCCGACATTGTTTACGGTCTTCATAGCGATCTGGAAGAAGTGCTGAGGAAAGGGCAAGACGGAGGGCTGGTAGTAGGAAAGGAAAAATTCTGGTCGCTGGCATATGCAGATGACATGGTACTGGTAGCGGACAAAGAGAAGAAATGAGAGCGATAGTAAAAAGACTAGAGAGGTATCTGAACAGGAAAGGGCTACAGCTAAACGCAGAGAAGACGAAGATGCTATATTTGGGAAGGGCAGAAGGAAGAAGAAGGAAATAGAATGGGAATGGAAAGGACAGGCAATAGAAAGGGTGAAAAAGTTTGTATATTTAGGGGTATGCTTACAGAGGAACGGGAGCATGACGAGCCACGTGATAGAGAGAGCGAAAAAAGCAAATTTGGTAGTATGACAAGTCTGAGGCATCGGAGAAAGAAAGTTCAGGGATGACTTCAAAAGAAGAATGAGGATGTTTGATAGCCTGGTGAAAAGAGTGATGCTCTATTGAGTAGAACCCTTTGGTTGGGCGGAAGGGCTTAACTGGAGAAAGTACAGCAGAAGTACATTCGCTGGTGTTTGGGGTTGGATTATTGCACGCCAGGATATATAATTCTTGAAGAAACGAAGAAGGATAAGATTAGAATATGAGCGGGACAACGTGCGTTAAGATTCAAAGATGGAGTTGGAAAAGCGAAGGGTAGGACATTGGTCAAAGAAAGTTTAAAAGAGAAAAAAGAAGAAATTGGTAAAACCAAGAGTAATAAGGAGAGAGAGGATTTCTTCAAAAGGAACGGGTACAGCCAGTTAGGAATAGAGCGGTTGAGACAGCGAGAGATAGACGTAAATGCACTGCTGGAAGAGAGGGATAGAGAGACACAGGGACAGATACAAAACAACAAAATAAGGGAAGCGAGATATATTCCGAGATATGCGCAGATAAGGACGGCTACGAAACCAGAATATCTGACAAAAACGGGAGAAGAAGGTAGCCAGAGGTTATAGGCGAGGGCGAGGTGCGGAATATAGAGAGAGAAAAACAGGTACTGGCTAGAGCTACAGAAAGAAGATGTGCACTGTGTGACACAGAAACTGAAACACTGAAGCATCATAGATAGATGCCAGAAAGTAATGAGAACAGAATTGAAAGAAGAGGAGGTACTAGAGGGTAAAAAGAATGGAAGGGTAGAGTGGCTAAGGAGTATGGACAAGCAGAGGAGGGAATGCCAGTAAATAACAAAACCAAAGAGTATGAATTAGAAAAAGTAGGATAAGGGAATGTGCAAGAAATACTGTGATAGAGATAAGGAAGAGTGTGTTATGTTAAGGAATGCGTAAGGTTAAAGGATGTTAATGTTAAGAAGAATGGAAGTAAGTTAGAAAATAAAATGCAAACTAAATCACTCAACATGGCTGTAAAGCTGGGAAAATAAGAAATATAATATTAGTAAACAGTATAGTTTAATTAATTTTATTATTTGATAAAATTAATTTAATGAATTAGGCAAATTTATTTAATTTATATAATATATATTTACCTGTTTATCAAAAACATGTCTAGTTGAATTTAGATAGTAAGTTTATTTTGCCCATTGATAAAATTTAAAAGGCTGCAGTGTATTGACTGTACAAAGGTAGCAAAATCAATAGTTTTTTAATTGGAAACTTGAATGAAAGAATTATAAAATATAGACTGTTTCATATTAATTAAATTTGAATTTAAATTAAAAGTTAAAATGCTTTGATGAATTTATTGGACGATATGACCCTACGAATTTGAAAATATGAATTATAAATTAGACTTTATAATTTTAAATTTATAATTAAAGATTTTTTTATTAAGAGAGTAATTAAATTTTAAAACTTTAATTTATTATGGACATAGATAAATGAAAATTAATGATAATTTTTACAAATAAAAGAATTAATAACCTTAGGGATAACAGCGTAATAATTTTGGAAATTTCATATAATTAAATTAATTATTACCTTGATGTTGAATTAAAATAAAAATCAAGAAAGAAGCTTAAAATTTTACTCTGTTTGACTAATAAAATTTTACATGATTTGAGTTCAGATCGGTGAAAGCCAGATCGGATTTTTCTATAATTAAATTTTATTTTATTGTACGAAAGGACTTAAAATAAGAAATAGTTTTTAAAAAATATTGAATTTCATTATGTTCGGCGATATTTACGTTGTTAGAATAATTTATATTGCGCGCGGAATAGGATAGGCGGCGTATGCGTTAATTAAGTTGCGAGGGCGCGCAAGGGCTGTCAAAATGCGTGCGGACACGCCTTACCATGCAAGAGGCAGTGGCAAGCGTCTTGAGGTGTGCGGGGGGAATAGGATGCGTGGGGCCGTATGCACGCACGAGTCTCATTCTGGTGTGCACTCTGGTTTGAGCTACCAACAGTTTTTTCTCATCTTGCGCTTCTCATTATCTTGGCCTTTTGTTCTAGGCAACGTGAATAGAGCGTGTGTGAGTGAGTGAGGAGTGTGTAGAGTTTTTTGGTTTTTGTTCCCAACAGGCTCTCCACGTGGGCTTCTAGTCGGGCAGTTGTTACGGATATCTACAACCCGTCTCCAGGCTCCCCACGTGGGCGTTAGCTGGCAAGGTGTAGCGAATTGCCTGCAACCTGCCGTCTAGCTCCTCACGTGGGCTTCTAGTCGGAGCGTTGTACCGTTTTATCCACAACTTGTCTCCAGGCTCCCCACGTGGGCTTGTGGCGAATTATCTGCGACCGGTCACCAGGCTACCAACGCGAGATAAGGTTCTGGCCAACAGGCCATCGTTAGGTGCGGTAAGAAACCGCGTGCGTTCGATTGTCGTCTTGCGTCGGAAGCGAACGGTAAGAGAGCTCTCTAGCGTGCGACAAAAGGTACCTCGCGTCGTTTATTCTATTAATATATTTTCTTTCAGTTTGTTTGTAATTGTATGCTTCATCAGTTCATTGAATAAAGTGTTCTCTTGCCCCGGCTTTTCTCTCAATTCCGTGAGAGTTTTTATGCCGAGGCAAGTAGCTTTGTGCCGTGTAAAAGTGTTTTGCTCATTTATCTATCCTGTCCTATCTCACTCATTCCAGCGTTAAACTGTTTAATAGAACTCATCGGGAGGGATTCGACCATTTTCTGGTCACATATATAATTGCTAGAAACATTGGTGCCTCGGGTGAGGAATGAGTGATAGGTTGGATTGATAAATTCGTAAAATCGGAAAACGCTTGCGTCTTTGTTCCTCGGTTCTTTGTGTGGACTTCTTGTGGCTTTGTCTGAGTGTTGCGTCATCGTTCTTTGTCCGCGGGGATCGCGTGCTGCGTGTGGATTCGAGACGTGCCACGTGTTGGGTCTTCACTTCCGTCCGCACGGCTTACCCCCACTTAGCTAGCGCTTCACTTCCGGCCGCACGGCTTACCCCTACTTAGCTAGCGCTTTACTTCCGGCCGCACGGGTTCCTTCTTCCGGTTTGAGACTTATGCTGAGCGTTAGGCCCGTTGGTGGGGACGCGAACAGCGAGTAGTGGGAGCTCTGAGAGTGGGACCACGGGGGGGCGGCACAGCGCCGCGTTTCCTTGGTTACGGATTAAATATCCGGGTCTTCTAGCACGCGCGTTCTTCTCTCTCCCCTCTCCTTCGTCTACCGTTTCGGAGAGCAAGAGTGGGGACAAGACAGCTTTCCTCAGTGTTCTAGTTGTCGTTACTTTACTAACTCCATTGATCGTTTTTCGATTCGCTCATCATGCCTCCTGCTGCTTTGAATAAGTTGGTCGCCCTGCAAGGACGCGTTTAGCCGAGCTTAAGAGTATCCATCGTCGGTTATGGCTAGACCGCTTGCGTCCCTGGAGGTCGATCTGATTCAGCCGGGAATAGATGCGTTGGCTACGGTGTTTGCGGCGGTGCGGCAGACCCACGAAGAGATCGCAGTCAGGCCGGACGCTCTGAACGACCCGTATATGATAGAGGATGAAATTGAGGAAATCCGTGAAGCATATGATGAAGCCTTTCCGCGTTCGTAGCGTTGCGTCGACAGCTTGTCCAATCAGAGGCGCCCACCCCCACAAGGGAATCTTCCCACCCCCAGGGTTCCGGATTAGATCCGAGTTTTTCGGAGCTTCCAAAGATGTCACTGCCGAAGTTTTCGGGCGATGAGGAGGATTGGGAGAACTTTTTTGACAGTTTCAGGTCCATGGTGCACGAGGCCCCGCGACTGGACGATACCGCCAAGTTGCGATATCTGAAATCGTGCTTAGTCGGTGAGGCTGCAGGATGGATTAAAGATGTGTCGACTAGCACTGCGAATTATGCTAGCACTTGGGAGGCGTTAAAGGCACGGTATTATAATCCGATGCTCCTTCTGTTTAAAAAACTTCAGGCATTGTTGGATCTTCCGCGTCTTAAGAGGGAGTCCATCGCAGCTGCGTTCACTCCTTGATAGGATGCAGTGTATAGTTAGGTCTCTGAAGAATGCGGGTTGCCGGTAGAAAATTGGGATAGCATACTTTATTTCTTGCTAGTTACGCGATTGGACGTGGACACGCGTAAGTCGTGGAATGCGGAACTCATCTCGATGGAGGGGTTGATCACAGCTTCAGGATCGGAGTCAGGAAGGAGAGGCGCCCCTGGGCCCTGCTTTATGCCCACGTTCGCGGAATTGGTCGGGTTTCTCGAGAAGAGGGCTCGGGTTTGTGCAGTGCAGGGGGAAAACCGAGGGGAAAAAAGGGTAGCTCCCCCCCCTAGATCAAGTCTCCCCCGCAAGGTTCATCATTCGGGGTCGGCGATCACGACTGAGGGGTTTGGAAGTGGTGTTCAGTGTCCACTTTGTGAGGGTCCACACCGGGTGTTTGGGTGTGTTCGGTTCAGGTCAATGGCGTTACCGGAGCGGATACGAGAGGTTGGGCGTTTGGCCTTGTGTGCCAATTGTCTCGGGCAGCATTCGGTGAAGGCTTGTTCCTCTAGGGGGCGCTGTTCCGCGTGCAAGGGCAAGCACCATACGCTTATCCATACGCCAGTAGAGTAGGAATGCAGAAACCCGCTTCCAGAGCGGTTGCGGGAGGTTCGGGAATTAATGGGACTGGTGCCGCCAGTGAGTTTGCATGCGGCTACGTCCTCGGGTAGCGTT
The DNA here is from genome assembly GCF_010416935.1 of Polistes fuscatus. Classification (NCBI taxonomy): domain Eukaryota; kingdom Metazoa; phylum Arthropoda; class Insecta; order Hymenoptera; family Vespidae; genus Polistes; species Polistes fuscatus. Next base: position 61,627 of record NW_025113108.1, on the reverse strand, counting down.
AGGAGTATTCTGCTTGCCACTGCACGAGTTTGGGTAGCAGGCACTAAGGGGAAGGGAACATGGGCACGAGCGCTTCTGGATCAGGGATCGGAGGTTTCCTTTGTTTCCGAAACGATCACGCAGTTACTCGGATTGTCTAAGCGGGCGTACTTATGTGCCTCTTTCAGGACTGGGGGCAGTTGATGCGGGTACGGCCCGGTCGGGGGTACGAGTTACTATCCGGTCGGCGGTCGATACCACCTCCAGGTCGAGGTGGATGCTCTGGTGTTACCAAAACTAACTTCTCTGCTTCCGTCTGTCAATTATACTTCCAGGGTTGGCGGAGACCTGTTCAAGGACATTCCGTTAGCAGATCCAGAGTTTGTCGTCTCGAAGCGGAGATGTAATTTTAGGTGCCGATGTTTACGGCCAATTGCTCCGGCCGGGGATAAGAAGATTCTCGACGTCGCAGCTCGTCGCGCAGGAACGGCGCTTGGGTGGATCATCTCCGGACCGGTGGATGGAGGGGGCTGCACGGGGGCGGAGGCTAGCGACTACCTCTTCTTCGCTGGTTTTGCACTGTTCGGCTCAGGAGGAATTGAATCACATTTTGCAGCGGTTTTGGGAGCTAGAGGAGGTGTTGATGCGCCTAAGAGATTGAAACCAGAGGAAGAGAAATGTGAGTTAATTTTTCAGGAAACGCATCGGAGGGATTGGAGAGGTCGGTACGTGGTGCGGCTACCGCTAAAGCAGGAGCTTCCCCCAGTGGTCGAGGAGACAAGACGGATGGCCCTTAGCTCTCTTGCTTGTTTGCACCGTAGGTTTGCGCGGGATTCACGATTGGCTCAGGCGTACCGTGACTTCATGAGGGTTTACGAGGAGCTAGGCCACATGTCGCGAGTCCCGAGGTCGGAGGTCCTCGCCGAGAGGCATGGTACTTACCTCACCATGCCGTGGTGCAGCAGGATGAATCCAGGTGGAAGCTAAGGGTGGTATTCGATGCCTCTCGGCGTACGAGGGACGGACACTCGCTAAATTCCTTTTTACTTACAGTCCTCCATTACAGAGCGATTTTCCTTAATCTTGCTCAATTGGCGTAGGTACGAGTGGCGTTCACGGCTGACATTGTAAAGATGTTTCGTCAGATTCGAGTGGAGCCGGAACATCAGGACTACCAGCGGATTATCTGGTCGCCTGACGCAGCATCTGAACCGGTGGAATTTCGTTTGAATACTGTCACTTACGGCACAGCTTGCGCCCTACCTGGCGATTCGTACTCTGTCGCAGTTAGTACTGGATGAAGATTCGCGGTATCCATTGGGATCTCGGTTTGGAGTCGGAGACGTATGTCGACGACACTTTTGCCGATGCGATGACATACCGACAGCAGTTAGAAAGAGGGATGAACTGGTTAAGTTGTTAGATTCTGCTGGCATCCAGTTAGATAAGTGGGCGGCTAATTCTATAGAGGTTCTTCCAGATTCTGCACGACCGGTGTGTGGAGAAACACGTAGAAGGTAATCAGACTGTCAAAACGTTAGGAGTTCGATGGGTCCCGGAACAGGACGAATTTAGGTTCGACGCGGCTAGCGTAGCAGACTTGGCTGGCCGCCCACACCAAAAGATCCGTTTTGTCGAATATCGCTCGCTTATTCGATCCATCAGGATGGCTCTCTCCGGTTACGGTTGTTGCCAATATTAATGCAAGATATGTGGCTTTTGAAGTGTGATTGGGACTCACCCTTACCGTCGGAGCTTCGTGAGCGATGGTATCAATATTGTCAAGGTTTGGTTACCTTGCCCGAGTTTATCCGTAGGTCGCTGGTTAGGTGGTATTCAAACTCTTACTACCAGATTCATGGCTTCTCTGATGCGTCCTCGCGTGCGTACGCCGGTGGTATACCTGCGTATTGATAAGGGTGATGGGAGGTGTCAGGTGTCGCTATTAGCTTCAAAATCTAAGGTAGCTCCGGTAAAGACTGTGAGTATTCTTAATTTAGAACTTTGCGGAGCAGCTCTTCTCGTTAAGCTTATCCGTCACTTAACGAGTTTGGATTTCTTACAGAAACGCCCAATTTTTGCCTGGTCAGCTAGCCAGATTGTGCTTACTTGGCTTCGTAAGCATCCATGCCACTGGAAACCTTTGTAGCCAACCGTGTCTCCCTTATTCAGACTCAACTACCATCAGCCTCATGGTCACATGTCCCGAGCGGAGAATCCTGCCGATTTGGCTTCGCGAGGAGTAGCACCGGAAGAGTTAGCCAAGAGTGCCCTATTGTGGCCGGCCCTTCATGGCTGGCTGGGCCTCCCGTCCAGTGGCCACGTTCTATTGAAACGTTCGAGTGAACCACGTCCGCTACAGCTCGAATGAGTCCGAGATCCGACTCGGTTCTCCTCTTAACCAAGCTTCTTCGATTGTCGCTTATTGCAGGCCCCGTCGTTCGGTTGCGGAGCGGCCGCTCACTATGGGTAGGGTCTTCGTCTCATTTTTGACCAGTGCTGAGATTTCCGACGCACGAATACTGGTCATTCGCCTAGCCCAGGCAACCGCCTTTTCGACAGAGATCGGACTCTTGAAAGCAGGGAAGAGATTGCCGAAAGGTAATCGGCTTAGCACATTGAACCCCTTTCGTGAGTGAGGGGGATGGTCTCTTACGGGTGGGAGGCCGGTTGACACGTTCTCATCTAGCTTTTGATCGGAAACACCCGCCCAGTCTTGCCTCAAACATCCGCATCTTAGTCGACTATTTGTGCGGCACGCACACCATCAATGCCTCCATGG
>NW_025113108.1:38851-56987 GCF_010416935.1 Polistes fuscatus | reverse complement strand
TTTGTCTTTTAGAGCTCTTTTAATGCTCTACACAACCTGATTTAAAACTTAAGTATTCAAATAAATAGGGTTTTTAGAAAAAGAAGAAGGAATCTGAACACATAAACTTCAATTAATCGAAAAATAACAAATTTAAAATAATTTAACGTAGTCTTTTAAAGTTGTTATGTTAGAGCAGTAATTTTAAAGCTCTTTAATGCCGTAAACTTATGGTAAACATAATTATTTAATATACATAGGTGTTTAAAAAAAGAGAGCTGTAGACATAAACTTTAATTTCTAAAGACTAAATATTTTTTTCATGTTTTAAAACAGATTTTAATGCTTTTTAATGACAAACAGCAGAAAGTTAAGAAAAAGTATTAAAATAAAAAGAGAGTCTAAAAAAATGAAGTACTTTGTACACAAAACTTTAATAACTCGAAAACTAAAAATTATAAGATTTATTACATGGTCATTTTAGAGCTCTTTTAATGCTATACAACCTGATTTAAAACTTAAGTAGTTAAAATAAATAGGGTTTTTAAAAAAAAGAAGGAATCTGAACACATAACTTCAATTAATCGAAAATATCAAATTTAAAATAATTTAACGCAGTCTTTTTTAAGTTGTTATTTAGAGCAGTAATTTTAAAGCTCGTTTAATGTCCTAAAACTTGATGGTAAACATAATTATTTAATATACATAGAGGGTGTTTAAAAAAAAAGAATAAAGCTTAGACATAAACTTAATTTCTCAAAGACTAACTAGATTTCATGTTTTAAGACAGCCATTTTAATGCTTTTTTAATGCCAAACAGCATGATGTTAAAAAAAGTATTAAAATACAAAGAGAGTCTAAAAAAAGAAGTCCTTTGTACACAAAAACTTTTATAATCGAAAACTAACAAATTATAAAATGTTATTACATTGTCATTTCAGAGCTCTTTTAATGCTCTAAACCTGATTTAAAACTTAAGTATTTAAAATAATAGGGTTTTAAAAAAAAGAAGAAATCTGAACACATAATCTTCAATTAATCGAAAATAAAAATTTTAAAATAATATAACGCAGTCTTTTTAAAGATGTCAATTAGATCAGTAATTTTGAAGCTCTTTTAATGTACTAAAACTTGATGTTAAACATAATTATTTAATATTCATAGGGTGTTTAAAAAAAAGAATGAAGCTGTAGACATAAACTTTAATTCTCTAAGACTTACTATTTTTTTCATGTTCTAAAACAGCCATTTTAATGCTTTTTTAATGCTAAAAGCATGATGTTAAGAAAAAGTATTAAAATACAAAGAGAGTCTAAAAAAATGAAGTACTTTGTACACAAAAACTTTAATAACTCGAAAACTAACAAATGATAAAATGTTATTATTTTCCTTTTAGAGCTCTTTTAATGCTATACAACTAGATTTAAAACTTAAGTATTTAAAATAAATAGGGTTTTTAAAAAAAAAGAAGGTCTCTGAACACAAAACTTCAATTAATCGAAAATATCAAATTTTAAAATAATTATGCAGTCTTTTTGAAGTTGTTATTTAGAGCAGTAATTTTAAAGCTCTTTTAAGGCTTAAAACTTGATGGTAAACATAATTATTTACACATAGGGTGTTTAAAAAAAGAAGAATGAAGCTGTAGACATAAACTTTAATTTCTAAAGACTTACTATTTTTTTCATGTTTAAAACAGCTATTTAATGCTTTTTAATGACAAACAGCAATAAGTTAAAAAAAGAATTAAAATACAAAGAGAGTCTAAAAAAAATGAAGTACTTTGTACACAAAAACTTTAATAACTCGAAAACTAACAAATTATAAATTTTATTACATGGTCATTTTAGAGCTCTTTTAATGCTATACAACCTGATTTAAAACTTAAGTATTTAAAATAAGTAGGGTTTTTTAAAAAAAAGAAGGAATCTGAACACAAAAACTTCAATTAATCGAAAAATATTAAATTTTAAAATAATTTTACGCAGTCTTTTTGAAGTTGTTATTTAGAGCAGTAATTTTAAAGCTCTTTGAATGTCCTAAAACTTGATGGTAACATAATTATTTAATATACATAGGGTGTTTAAAAAAAAAAGAATAAAGCTGTAGACATAAACTTTAATCTCAAAGACTAACTATTTTCATGTTTTAAAACAGACATTTAATGCTTTTTTAATGACAAACAGCCTAAAGTTAAGAAAAAGTATTAAAATACAAGAGAGTCTAAAAAAATGAAGTACTTTGTACACAAAAACTTTAATAACTCGAAAACTAACAAATTATAAAATTTTATTACATGGTCATTTTAGAGCTCTTTTAATGCTATACAACCTGATTTAAAACTTAAGTATTTAAAATAAATAGGGTTTTTTAAAAAAAAGAAGGAATCTGAACACATAAACTTCAATTAATCGAAAAATATCAAATTTTAAAATAATTTAACGCAGTCTTTTTTAAGTTGTTATTTAGAGCAGTAATTTTAAAGCTCTTTTAATGTCCTAAAACTTGATGGTAAACATAATTATTTAATATACATAGGGTGTTTAAAAAAAAAAGAATAAAGCTGTAGACATAAACTTTAATTTCTCAAAGACTAACTATATTTCATGTTTTAAAACAGACATTTTAATGCTTTTTTAATGCCAAACAGCATGATGTTAAAAAAAGTATTAAAATACAAAGAGAGCCTAAAAAAAATGAAGTACTTTGAACACAAAAACTTTAATAACTCGAAAACTAACAAATTATAAAATGTTATTATTTTGTCCTTTTAGAGCTCTTTTAATGCTCTACAACCTGATTTAAAACTTAAGTATTCCAAATAAATAGGGTTTTTAGAAAAAAAGAAGGAATCTGAACACATAAACTTCAATTAATCGAAAAATATCAAATTTTAAAATAATTTAACGTAGTCTTTTTGAAGTTGTTATTTAGAGCAGTAATTTTAAAGCTCTTTTAATGCCGTAAAACTTGATGGTAAACATAATTATTTAATATACATAGGGTGTTTAAAAAAAAAGAATAAAGCTGTAGACATAAACTTTAATTTCTCAAAGACTAACTATATTTCATGTTTTAAAATAGATATTTTAATGCTTTTTTAATGCTAAACAGCATGATTTTAAGAAAAAGTATTAAAATACAAAGAGAGTCTAAAAAAAATGAAGTACTTTGTACACAAAAACTTTAATAACTCGAAAACTAACAAATTATAAAATGTTATTATTTTGTCCTTTTAGAGCTCTTTTAATGCTATACAACCTGATTTAAAACTTAAGTATTTAAAATAAATAGGGTTTTTAAAAAAAAGAAGGAATCTGAACACATAAACTTCAATTAATCGAAAAATATCAAATTTTAAAATAATTTAACGTAGTCTTTTTGAAGTTGTTATTTAGAGCAGTAATTTTAAAGCTCTTTTAAGGCCTTAAAACTTGATGGTAAACATAATTATTTAATATACATAGGGTGTTTAAAAAAAAAAGAATAAAGCTGTAGACATAAACTTTAATTTCTCAAAGACTAACTATATTTCATGTTTTAAAACAGACATTTTAATGCTTTTTTAATGCCAAACAGCATGATGTTAAAAAAAGTATTAAAATACAAAGAGAGCCTAAAAAAAATGAAGTACTTTGAACACAAAAACTTTAATAACTCGAAAACTAACAAATTATAAAATGTTATTATTTTGTCCTTTTAGAGCTCTTTTAATGCTCTACAACCTGATTTAAAACTTAAGTATTCCAAATAAATAGGGTTTTTAGAAAAAAAGAAGGAATCTGAACACATAAACTTCAATTAATCGAAAAATATCAAATTTTAAAATAATTTAACGCAGTCTTTTTGAAGTTGTTATTTAGAGCAGTAATTTTAAAGCTCTTTTAATGCCGTAAAACTTGATGGTAAACATAATTATTTAATATACATAGGGTGTTTAAAAAAAAAGAATGAAGCTGTAGACATAAACTTTAATTTCTAAAAGACTAACTATTTTTTCATGTTTTAAAACAGCTATTTTAATGCTTTTTTAATGACAAACAGCATAAAGTTAAGAAAAAGTATTAAAATACAAAGAGAGTCTAAAAAAAATGAAGTACTTTGTACACAAAAACTTTAATAACTCGAAAACTAACAAATTATAAAATGTTATTACATGGTCATTTTAGAGCTCTTTTAATGCTATACAACCTGATTTAAAACTTAAGTATTTAAAATAAATAGGGTTTTTTAAAAAAAAGAAGGAATCTGAACACATAAACTTCAATTAATCGAAAAATATCAAATTTTAAAATAATTTAACGCAGTCTTTTTGAAGTTGTTATTTAGAGCAGTAATTTTAAAGCTCTTTTAATGTCCTAAAACTTGATGGTAAACATAATTATTTAATATACATAGGGTGTTTAAAAAAAAAAATAAAGCTGTAGACATAAACTTTAATTTCTCAAAGACTAACTATATTTCATGTTTTAAGACAGCCATTTTAATGCTTTTTTAATGCCAAACAGCATGATGTTAAAAAAAGTATTAAAATACAAAGAGAGTCTAAAATAAATGAAGTACTTTGTACACAAAAACTTTAATAACTCGAAAACTAACAAATTATAAAATGTTATTACATTGTCATTTCAGAGCTCTTTTAATGCTCTACAACCTGATTTAAAACTTAAGTATTTAAAATAAATAGGGTTTTTAAAAAAAAAGAAGGAATCTGAACACATAATCTTCAATTAATCGAAAAATAACAAATTTTAAAATAATATAACGCAGTCTTTTTAAAGATGTCAATTAGATCAGTAATTTTGAAGCTCTTTTAATGTACTAAAACTTGATGTTAAACATAATTATTTAATATACATAGGGTGTTTAAAAAAAAAGAATGAAGCTGTAGACATAAACTTTAATTTCTCTAAGACTAACTATTTTTTTCATGTTCTAAAACAGCCATTTTAATGCTTTTTTAATGCTAAACAGCATGATGTTAAGAAAAAGTATTAAAATACAAAGAGAGTCTAAAAAAAATGAAGTACTTTGTACACAAAAACTTTAATAACTCGAAAACTAACAAATTATAAAATGTTATTATTTTGTCCTTTTAGAGCTCTTTTAATGCTATACAACCTGATTTAAAACTTAAGTATTTAAAATAAATAGGGTTTTTAAAAAAAAAGAAGGAATCTGAACACATAAACTTCAATTAATCGAAAAATATCAAATTTTAAAATAAATTTAACGCAGTCTTTTTGAAGTTGTTATTTAGAGCAGTAATTTTAAAGCTCTTTTAAGGCCTTAAAACTTGATGGTAAACATAATTATTTAATACACATAGGGTGTTTAAAAAGAAGAATGAAGCTGTAGACATAAACTTTAATTTCTCAAAGACTAACTATTTTTTTCATGTTTTAAAACAGCTATTTTAATGCTTTTTTAATGACAAACAGCATAAAGTTAAGAAAAAGTATTAAAATACAAAGAGAGTCTAAAAAAAATGAAGTACTTTGTACACAAAAACTTTAATAACTCGAAAACTAACAAATTATAAAATGTTATTACATGGTCATTTTAGAGCTCTTTTAATGCTATACAACCTGATTTAAAACTTAAGTATTTAAAATAAGTAGGGTTTTTTAAAAAAAAGAAGGAATCTGAACACAAAAACTTCAATTAATCGAAAAATATTAAATTTTAAAATAATTTTACGCAGTCTTTTTGAAGTTGTTATTTAGAGCAGTAATTTTAAAGCTCTTTGAATGTCCTAAAACTTGATGGTAAACATAATTATTTAATATACATAGGGTGTTTAAAAAAAAAAGAATAAAGCTGTAGACATAAACTTTAATTTCTCAAAGACTAACTATATTTCATGTTTTAAAACAGACATTTTAATGCTTTTTTAATGACAAACAGCATAAAGTTAAGAAAAAGTATTAAAATACAAAGAGAGTCTAAAAAAATGAAGTACTTTGTACACAAAAACTTTAATAACTCGAAAACTAACAAATTATAAAATGTTATTACATGGTCATTTTAGAGCTCTTTTAATGCTCTACAACCTGATTTAAAACTTAAGTATTCCAAATAAATAGGGTTTTTAAAAAAAAAGAAGGAATCTGAACACATAAACTTCAATTAATCGAAAAATATCAAATTTTAAAATAATTTAACGTAGTCTTTTTGAAGTTGTTATTTAGAGCAGTAATTTTAAAGCTCTTTTAATGCCGTAAAACTTGATGGTAAACATAATTATTTAATATACATAGGGTGTTTAAAAAAAAAGAATGAAGCTGTAGACATAAACTTTAATTTCTAAAAGACTAACTATTTTTTTCATGTTTTAAAACAGCTATTTTAATGCTTTTTTAATGACAAACAGCATAAAGTTAAGAAAAAGTATTAAAATACAAAGAGAGTCTAAAAAAAATGAAGTACTTTGTACACAAAAACTTTAATAACTCGAAAACTAACAAATTATAAAATTTTATTACATGGTCATTTTAGAGCTCTTTTAATGCTATACAACCTGATTTAAAACTTAAGTATTTAAAATAAATAGGGTTTTTTAAAAAAAAGAAGGAATCTGAACACATAAACTTCAATTAATCGAAAAATATCAAATTTTAAAATAATTTAACGCAGTCTTTTTGAAGTTGTTATTTAGAGCAGTAATTTTAAAGCTCTTTTAATGTCCTAAAACTTGATGGTAAACATAATTATTTAATATACATAGGGTGTTTAAAAAAAAAGAATAAGCTGTAGACATAAACTTTAATTTCTCAAAGACTAACTATATTTCATGTTTTAAAACAGACATTTTAATGCTTTTTTAATGCCAAACAGCATGATGTTAAAAAAAGTATTAAAATACAAAGAGAGCCTAAAAAAAATGAAGTACTTTGACACAAAAACTTTAATAACTCGAAAACTAACAAATTATAAAATGTTATTATTTGTCCTTTTAGAGCTCTTTTAATGCTCTACAACCTGATTTAAAACTTAAGTATTCCAAATAAATAGGGTTTTTAAAAAAAGAAGGAATCTGAACACATAAACTTCAATTAATCGAAAAATAACAAATTTTAAAATAATTTAACGTAGTCTTTTTAAGTTGTTATTTAGAGCAGTAATTTTAAAGCTCTTTTAATGCCGTAAAACTTGATGGTAAACATAATTATTTAATATACATAGGGTGTTTAAAAAAAAAGAATGAAGCTGTAGACATAAACTTTAATTTCTAAAAGACTAACTATTTTTTTCATGTTTTAAAACAGCTATTTTAATGCTTTTTAATGCCAAACAGCATGATGTTAAGAAAAAGTATTAAAATACAAAGAGAGTCTAAAAAAATGAAGTACTTTGTACACAAAAACTTTAATAACTCGAAAACTAACAAATTATAAAATTTTATTACATGGTCATTTTAGAGCTCTTTTAATGCTATACAACCTGATTTAAAACCTAAGTATTTAAAATAAATAGGGTTTTTTAAAAAAAAGAAGGAATCTGAACACATAAACTTCAATTAATCGAAAAATATCAAATTTTAAAATAAATTAACGCAGTCTTTTTGAAGTTGTTATTTAGAGCAGTAATTTTAAAGCTCTTTTAAGGCCTTAAAACTTGATGGTAAACATAATTATTTAATATACATAGGGTGTTTAAAAAAAAAAGAATAAAGCTGTAGACATAAACTTTAATTTCTCAAAGACTAACTATATTTCATGTTTTAAAACAGACATTTTAATGCTTTTTTAATGCCAAACAGCATGATGTTAAAAAAAGTATTAAAATACAAAGAGAGCCTAAAAAAAATGAAGTACTTTGTACACAAAAACTTTAATAACTCTGAAACTAACAAATTATAAAATGTTATTACATGGTCATTCTTGAGCTCTTTTAATGCTCTACAACATGATTTAAAACTTAAGTATTTAAAATAAATAGGGTTTTTAAAAAAAAAGAAGGAATCTGAACACATAAACTTCAATTAATCGAAAAATATCAAATTTTAAAATAATTTAACGCAGTCTTTTTGAAGTTGTTATTTAGAGCAGTAATTTTAAAGCTCTTTTAAGGCCTAAAACTTGATGGTAAACATAATTATTTAATATACATAGGGTGTTTAAAAAAAAGAATGAAGCTGTAGACATAAACTTTAATTTCTCAAAGACTAACTATTTTTTCATGTTTTAAAACAGCTTTTAATGCTTTTTTAATGCCAAACAGCATGATGTTAAAAAAAGTATTAAAATACAAAGAGAGTCTAAAAAAAATGAAGTACTTTGTACACAAAAACTTTAATAACTCGAAAACTAACAAATTATAAAATGTTATTACATGGTCATTTTAGAGCTCTTTTAATGCTCTACAACCTGATTTAAAACTTAAGTATTTAAAATAAATAGGGTTTTTTAAAAAAAAGAAGGAATCTGAACAGGGTGTTATTTAGAGCAGTAATTTTAAAGCTCATTTAATGCCTAAAACTTGATGGTAAACATAATTATTTAATATACATAGGGTGTTTAAAAAAAAAGAATGAAGCTGTAGACATAAACTTTAATTTCTCAAAGACTAACTATTTTTTTCATGTTTTAAAACAGCCATTTTAATGCTTTTTAATGCCAAACAGCATGATGTTAAAAAAAGTATTAAAATACAAAGAGAGTCTAAAAAAAATGAAGTACTTTGTACACAAAAACTTTAATAACTCGAAAACTAACAAATTATAAAATGTTATTACATGGTCATTTTAGAGCTCTTTTAATGCTCTACAACCTGATTTAAAACTTAAGTATTTAAAATAAATAGGGTTTTTAAAAAAAAGAAGGAATCTGAACACATAAACTTCAATTAATCGAAAAATATCAAATTTTAAAATAATTTAACGCAGTCTTTTTGAAGTTGTTATTTAGAGCAGTAATTTTAAAGCTCTTTTAATGCCCTAAAACTTGATGGTAAACATAATTATTTAATATACATAGGGTGTTTAAAAAAAAAATGAAGCTGTAGACATAAACTTTAATTTCTCAAAGACTAACTATTTTTTTCATGTTTTAAAACAGCCATTTTAATGCTTTTTTAATGCCAAACAGCATGATGTTAAGAAAAAGTATTAAAATACAAAGAGAGTCTAAAAAAAATGAAGTACTTTGTACACAAAAACTTTAATAACTCGAAAACTAACAAATTATAAAATGTTATTACATGTCATTTTAGAGCTCTTTTAATGCTCTACAACCTGATTTAAAACTTAAGTATTTAAAATAAATAGGGTTTTTAAAAAAAAGAAGGAATCTGAACACATAAACTTCAATTAATCGAAAAATATCAAATTTTAAAATAATTTAACGCAGTCTTTTTGAAGTTGTTATTTAGAGCAGTAATTTTAAAGCTCTTTTAATGCCTAAAACTTGATGGTAAACATAATTATTTAATATACATAGGGTGTTTAAAAAAAGAATGAAGCTGTAGACATAAACTTTAATTTCTCAAAGACTAACTATTTTTTTCATGTTTTAAAACAGCCATTTTAATGCTTTTTAATGCCAAACAGCATGATGTTAGGAAAAAGTATTAAAATACAAAGAGAGTCTAAAAAAAATGAAGTACTTTGTACACAAAAACTTTAATAACTCTGAAACTAACAAATTATAAAATGTTATTACATGGTCATTCTTGAGCTCTTTTAATGCTCTACAACATGATTTAAAACTTAAGTATTTAAAATAAATAGGGTTTTTAAAAAAAAAGAAGGAATCTGAACACATAAACTTCAATTAATCGAAAAATATCAAATTTTAAAATAAATTAACGCAGTCTTTTTGAAGTTGTTATTTAGAGCAGTAATTTTAAAGCTCTTTTAATGCCTAAAACTTGATGGTAAACATAATTATTTAATATACATAGGGTGTTTAAAAAAAAGAATGAAGCTGTAGACATAAACTTTAATTTCTCAAAGACTAACTATTTTTTTCATGTTTTAAAAAGCCATTTTAATGCTTTTTAATGCAAAACATGATGTTAAGAAAAAGTATTAAAATACAAAGAGAGTCTAAAAAAATGAAGTACTTTGTACACAAAAACTTTAATAACTCTGAAAACTAACAAATTATAAAATTATTACATGGTCATTTTAGAGCTCTTTTAATGCTCTACAACCTGATTAAAACTTAAGTATTTAAAATAAATAGGGTTTTTAAAAAAAAGAAGGAATCTGAACACATAAACTTCAATTAATCGAAAAATATCAAATTTTAAAATAATTAACGCAGTCTTTTTGAAGTTGTTATTTAGAGAGTAATTTTAAAGCTCTTTAATGCCAAAACTTGATGGTAAACATAATTATTTAATATACATAGGGTGTTTAAAAAAAAAGAATGAAGCTGTAGACATAAACTTTAATTTCTCAAAGACTAACTATTTTTTCATGTTTTAAAACAGCCATTTTAATGCTTTTTTAATGCCAAACAGCATGATGTTAAAAAAAGTATTAAAATACAAAGAGAGTCTAAAAAAATGAAGTACTTTGTACACAAAAACTTTAATAACTCGAAAACTAACAAATTATAAAATGTTATTACATGTCATTTTAGAGCTCTTTTAATGCTCTACAACCTGATTTAAAACTTAAGTATTTAAAAAATAGGGTTTTTAAAAAAAAAGAAGGAATCTGAACACATAAACTTCAATTAATCGAAAAATATCAAATTTTAAAATAATTTAACGCAGTCTTTTTGAAGTTGTTATTTAGAGCAGTAATTTTAAAGCTCTTTAATGCCTAAAACTTGATGGTAAACATAATTATTTAATATACATAGGGTGTTTAAAAAAAAAGAATAAGCTGTAGACATAAACTTTAATTTCTCAAAGACTAACTATTTTTTTCATGTTTTAAAACAGCCATTTTAATGCTTTTTAATGCCAAACAGCATGATGTTAAGAAAAAGTATTAAAATACAAAGAGAGTCTAAAAAAAATGAAGTACTTTGTACACAAAAACTTTAATAACTCGAAAACTAACAAATTATAAAATGTTATTACATGGTCATTTTAGAGCTCTTTTAATGCTATACAACCTGATTTAAAACTTAAGTATTTAAAATAAATAGGGTTTTTAAAAAAAAGAAGGAATCTGAACACATAAACTTCAATTAATCGAAAAATATCAAATTTTAAAATAAATTAACGCAGTCTTTTTGAAGTTGTTATTTAGAGCAGTAATTTTAAAGCTCTTTTAAGGCCTTAAAACTTGATGGTAAACATAATTATTTAATATACATAGGGTGTTTAAAAAAAAAGAATGAAGCTGTAGACATAAACTTTAATTTCTCAAAGACTAACTATTTTTTTCATGTTTTAAAACAGCTATTTTAATGCTTTTTAATGCCAAACAGCATGATGTTAAGAAAAAGTATTAAAATACAAAGAGAGTCTAAAAAAATGAAGTACTTTGTACACAAAAACTTTAATACTCGAAAACTAACAAATTATAAAAGTTATTACATGGTCATTTTAGCTCTTTTAATGCTACAACCTGATTTAAAACTTAAGTATTTAAAATAAATAGGGTTTTTAAAAAAAAGAAGGAATCTGAACACATAAACTTCAATAATCGAAAAATATCAAATTTTAAAATAATTTAACGCAGTCTTTTAAGTTGTTATTTAGAGCAGTAATTTTAAAGCTCTTTTAATGCCTAAAACTTGATGGTAAACATAATTATTTAATACATAGGGTGTTTAAAAAAAAGAATAAGCTGTAGACATAAACTTTAATTTCTCAAGACTAACTATTTTCATGTTTTAAAAAGCATTTTAATGCTTTTTTAATGCTAAACAGCATGATGTTAAGAAAAAGTATTAAAATACAAAGAGAGTCTAAAAAAAATGAAGTACTTTGTACACAAAAACTTTAATAACTCGAAAACTAACAAATTATAAAATGTTATTACATGGTCATTTTAGAGCTCTTTTAATGCTCTACAACCTGATTTAAAACTTAAGTATTTAAATAAATAGGGTTTTTAAAAAAAAGAAGGAATCTGTACACAAAAACTTCAATTACTCGAAAAATATCAAATTTTAAAATAATTAACGCAGTCTTTTTGAAGTTGTTATTTAGAGCAGTAATTTTAAAGCTCTTTTAATGCCTAAAACTTGATGGTAAACATAATTATTTAATATACATAGGGTGTTTAAAAAAAAAGAATGAAGCTGTAGACATAAACTTTAATTTCTCAAAGACTAACTATTTTTCATGTTTTAAAACAGCTATTTTAATGCTTTTTTAATGCAAACAGCATGTTAAGAAAAAGTATAAAATACAAAGAGAGTCTAAAAAAAATGAAGTACTTTGTACACAAAAACTTTAATAACTCGAAAACTAACAAATTATAAATGTTAACATGGTCATTTTAAAGCTCTTTTAATGCTCTACAACCTGATTTAAAACTTAAGTATTTAAAAAATAGGGTTTTTAAAAAAAAAGAAGGAATCTGAACACATAAACTTCAATTAATCGAAAAATATCAAATTTTAAAATAATTTAACGCAGTCTTTTTGAAGTTGTTATTTAGAGCAGTAATTTTAAAGCTCTTTTAATGCCTAAAACTTGATGGTAAACATAATTATTTAATATACATAGGGTGTTTAAAAAAAAAAGAAGCTGTAGACATAAACTTTAATTTCTCAAAGACTAACTATTTTTCATGTTTTAAAACAGCATTTTAATGCTTTTTTAATGCCAAACAGCATGATGTTAAAAAAAGTATTAAAATACAAAGAGAGTCTAAAAAAAATGAAGTACTTTGTACACAAAAACTTTAATAACTCTGAAACTAACAAATTATAAAATGTTATTACATGGTCATTTAGAGCTCTTTTAATGCTACAACCTGATTTAAAACTTAAGTATTTAAAATAAATAGGGTTTTAAAAAAAAGAAGGAATCTGAACACATAAACTTCAATTAATCGAAAAATAAATTTTAAAATAATTTAACGCAGTCTTTTTGAAGTTGTTATTTAGAGCAGTAATTTTAAAGCTCTTTTAATGCCTAAAACTTGATGGTAAACATAATTATTTAATACACATAGGGTGTTTAAAAAAAAAGAAGCTGTAGACATAAACTTTAATTTCTCAAAGACTAACTATTTTTTCATGTTTTAAAACAGCCATTTTAATGCTTTTTAATGCCAAACAGCATGATGTTAGAAAAAGTATTAAAATACAAAGAGAGTCTAAAAAAAATGAAGTACTTTGTACACAAAAACTTTAATAACTCGAAACTAACAAATTATAAAATGTTATTACATGTCATTTTGAGCTCTTTTAATGCTCTACAACCTGATTTAAAACTTAAGTATTTAAATAAATAGGGTTTTTAAAAAAAAGAAGGAATCTGAACACATAAACTTCAATTAATCGAAAAATATCAAATTTTAAAATAATTAACGCAGTCTTTTTGAAGTTGTTATTTAGAGCAGTAATTTTAAAGCTCTTTTAATGCCGTAAAACTTGATGGTAAACATAATTATTTAATATACATAGGGTGTTTAAAAAAAAAGAATGAAGCTGTAGACATAAACTTTAATTTCTCAAAGACTAACTATTTTTCATGTTTAAAACAGCCATTTTAATGCTTTTTTAATGCAAACAGCATGATGTTAAGAAAAAGTATTAAAATACAAAGAGAGTCTAAAAAAATGAAGTACTTTGTACACAAAAACTTTAATAACTCGAAAACTAACAAATTATAAAATGTTTATTACATGGTCATTTTAAGCTCTTTTAATGCTATACCCTGATTTAAAACTAAGTATTTAAAATAAATAGGGTTTTTTAAAAAAAAGAAGGAATCTGAACACATAAACTTCAATTAATCGAAAAATATCAAATTTTAAAATAATTTAACGCAGTCTTTTTGAAGTTGTTATTTAGAGCAGTAATTTTAAAGCTCTTTTAATGCCCTAAAACTTGATGGTAAACATAATTATTTAATATACATAGGGTGTTTAAAAAAAAAAGAATAAGCTGTAGACATAAACTTTAATTTCAAAGACTAACTATTTTTTCATGTTTAAAACAGCCATTTTAATGCTTTTTAATGCCAAACAGCATGATGTTAAAAAAGTATTAAAATACAAAGAGTCTAAAAAAATGAAGTACTTTGTACACAAAAACTTAATAACTCGAAACTAACAAATTATAAAAGTTATTACATGTCATTTTAGAGCTCTTTTAATGCTCTACAACCTGATTTAAAACTTAAGTATTTAAAATAAATAGGGTTTTTAAAAAAAAAGAAGGAATCTGAACACATAAACTTCAATTAATCGAAAAATATCAAATTTTAAAATAATTTAACGCAGTCTTTTTAAGTTGTTATTTAGAGCAGTAATTTTAAAGCTCTTTTAATGAGCCTAAAACTTGATGGTAAACAAATTATTTAATATACATAGGGTGTTTAAAAAAAAGAATGAAGCTGTAGACATAAACTTTAATTTCTCAAAGACTAACTATTTTTTCATGTTTAAAACAGCCATTTTAATGCTTTTTAATGCAAACAGCATGATGTTAAAAAAAGTATTAAAATACAAAGAGAGTCTAAAAAAAATGAAGTACTTTGTACACAAAAACTTAATAACTCGAAAACTAACAAATTATAAAAGTTATTACATGTTTTTAGAGCTCTTTTAATGCTCTACAACCTGATTTAAAACTTAAGTATTTAAATAAATAGGGTTTTTAAAAAAAAGAAGGAATCTGAACACATAAACTTCAATTAATCGAAAAAATCAAATTTTAAAATAATTTAACGCAGTCTTTTTGAAGTTGTTATTTAGAGCAGTATTTTAAAGCTCTTTAATGCCTAAAACTTGATATGGTAAACATAATTATTTAATATACATAGGGTGTTTAAAAAAAAAATGAAGCTGTAGACATAAACTTTAATTTCTCAAAGACTAACTATTTTTATGTTTTAAAACAGCATTTTATGCTTTTTTAATGCCAAACAGCATGATGTTAAAAAAGTATTAAAATACAAAGAGAGTCTAAAAAAAATGAAGTACTTTGTACACAAAAACTTAATAACTCGAAAACTAACAAATTATAAAATGTTATTACATGTCATTTTAGAGCTCTTTTAATGCTATACAACCTGATTTAAAACTTAAGTATTTAAAATAATAGGGTTTTTAAAAAAAAGAAGGAATCTGAACACATAAACTTCAATTAATCGAAAAATACAAATTTTAAAATAATTTAACGCAGTCTTTTTGAAGTTGTTATTTAGAGCAGTAATTTTAAAGCTCTTTAATGCCGTAAAACTTGATGGTAAACATAATTATTTAAGATACATAGGGTGTTTAAAAAAAAAAAGAATAAGCTGTAGACATAAACTTTAATTTCTCAAAGACTAACTATTTTTTTTTTAAAAAACACATTTTAATGCTTTTTAATGCCACACAGCATGATGTTAAAAAAAGTATTAAAATACAAAGAGAGTCTAAAAAAAATGAAGTACTTTGTACACAAAAACTTTAATAACTCTGAAACTAACAAATTATAAAATTTTATTACATGGTCATTTTAGAGCTCTTTTAATGCTCTATAACTGATTTAAAACTTACGTATTTAAAATAAATAGGGTTTTTTAAAAAACAAGAAGGAATCTGAACACATAAACTTCAATTAATCGAAAAATATCAAATTTTAAAATAATTAACGCAGTCTTTTTGAAGTTGTTATTTAGAGCAGTAATTTTAAAGCTCTTTTAAGCCTCTAAACTTGATGGTAAACATAATTATTTAATATACATAGGTGTTTAAAAAAAAAGACTAAAGCTGTAGACATAAACTTTAATTTCTCAAAGACTAACTATATTTCATGTTTTTAAAACAGCCATTTTAATGCTTTTTAATGCCAAACAGCATGATGTTAAAAAAAGTATTAAATACAAGAGAGTCTAAAAAAAATGAAGTACTTTGTACACAAAAACTTTAATAACTCGAAAACTAACAAATTATAAAATGTTTATTACATGTCATTTTAGAGCTCTTTTATGCTCTACAACCTGATTTAAACTTAAGTATTTAAAATAAATAGGGTTTTTAAAAAAAAAGAAGGAATCTGAACACATAAACTTCAATTAATCGAAAAATATCAAATTTTAAAATAAATTAACGCAGTCTTTTTGAAGTTGTTATTTAGAGCAGTAATTTTAAAGCTCTTTTAATGCCTAACCTTGATGGTAAACATAATTATTTAATATACATAGGTGTTTAAAAAAAAAGAATGAAGCTGTAGACATAAACTTTTTTCTAAAGACTAACTATTTTTTCATGTTTTAAAACAGCTTTTAATGCTTTTTTAATGCAAACAGCATATGTTAAGAAAAAGTATTAAATAAAAGAGAGTCTAAAAAAATGAGTACTTTGTACACAAAAACTTTAATAACTCGAAACTAACAAATTATAAATGTTATTATGGTCATTTTAGAGCTCTTTTAATGCTTACAACCTGATTTAAAACTTAAGTATTTAAAATAATAGGGGTTTTTAAAAAAAAGAAGGAATCTGAACACATAAACTTCAATTAATCGAAAAATATCAAATTTTAAAATAATTTAACGCAGTCTTTTTAAGTTGTTATTTAGAGCAGTTTTTAAAGCTCTTTTAATGTCCTAAAACTTGATGGTAAACAAATTATTTAATACACATAGGGTGTTTAAAAAAAAGAAAAGCTGTAGACATAAACTTTAATTTCTAAGACTAACTATTTTTTTCATGTTTTAACAGCCATTTTAATGCTTTTTTAATGCCAAACAGCATGATGTTAAGAAAAGTATTAAAATACAAAGAGAGTCTAAAAAAATGAAGTACTTGTACACAAAAACTTTAATAACTCGAAAACTAACAAATTATAAAATTTTATTACATGTCATTTTAGAGCTCTTTTAATGCTATACAACCTGATTTAAAACTTAAGTATTTAAAATAAAATAGGGTTTTTAAAAAAAAGAAGGAATCTGAACACATAAACTTCAATTAATCGAAAAATATCAAATTTTAAAATAAATTTAACGCAGTCTTTTTGAAGTTGTTATTTAGAGCAGTAATTTTAAAGCTTTTAATGTCTAAAACTTGATGGTAAACATAATTATTTAATATACATAGGGTGTTTAAAAAAAGAATAAAGCTGTAGACATAAACTTTAATTTCTCCAAGACTAACTATATTTTCATGTTTTAAAACAGACATTTTAATGCTTTTTAATGCCAAACAGCATGATGTTAAAAAAAGTATTAAAATACAAAGAGAGCCTAAAAAAAATGAAGTACTTTGTACACAAAAACTTTAATAACTCTGAAACTAACAAATTATAAAATGTTATTACATGGTCATTTTAGAGCTCTTTTAATGCTCTACAACTGATTTAAACTTAAGTATTTAAAATAAATAGGGTTTTTAAAAAAAAGAAGGAATCTGAACACTAAACTTCAATTAATCGAAAAATATCAAATTTTAAAATAATTACGCAGTCTTTTGAAGTTGTTATTTAGAGCAGTAATTTTAAAGCTTTTAAGGCCTTAAAACTTGATGGTAAACATAATTATTTATCACATAGGTGTTTAAAAAAAGAATGAAGCTGTAGACATAAACTTTAATTTCTAAGACTAACTATTTTTTTCATGTTTTAAAACAGCTATTTTAATGTTTTTTAATGACAAACAGCATAAAGTTAAGAAAAAGTATTAAAATACAAAGAGAGTCTAAAAAAATGAAGTACTTGTACACAAAAACTTTAATAACTCGAAAACTAACAATTATTTAAAATTTTATTACATGGTCATTTTAAGCTCTTTTAATGCTCTATACAACCTGATTTAAAACCTAAGTATTTAAAATAAATAGGGTTTTTTAAAAAAAGAAGGAATCTGAACATAAACTTCAATTAATCGAAAAATATCAAATTTTAAAATAATTTAACGCAGTCTTTTTGAAGTTGTTATTTAGAGCAGTAATTTTAAAGCTCTTTAAGGCCTAACAACTGATGGTAAACATCATTATTTAATATACATAGGGTGTTTAAAAAAAAAGAACTGAAGCTGTAGACATAAACTTTAATTTCTCAAAGACTAACTATATTTCATGTTTTAA
>NW_025113108.1:0-38234 GCF_010416935.1 Polistes fuscatus | reverse complement strand
AAATGCCCCTTAAGCTGATTGACGCACCGTGACTTCAAGCGCTAGATGAGAAACCGTAAGATTTAGCTGAGATTACAATGACCGAGTTCACCACTAGAAAAAAAAACTATAATAATTGAGATAAAACCAAAGCACGTTTATCGAAACCACGAGTAGGTAGACAATAACGTTAGTGGCCGTTATTCCCGTTGAATCTGATGAGAAGAATAATGAATAAATCATAAAACTGAATGAATATTTAAAAAGAAAATACATACAACTCTACAAATCTTCCAGGGTATGTTACTTCTTAAAACATTCTGACAGATGTAAAGCCACTTTATATTTTGCGCATTCCCACTTCGTTGCGCTTCGAATTTTATGTTTATAGCAAATTTTGCACATCCTTGTTGGATGCTTTTTCCGAGGTGACGGATCTATATTTTGGGGGAAGTGAGCCTAATATTGAGCTTTGAGTCAAAGGCGTGTTTTAAATAATGATTTCCCACGCATTTTGTAGTCCGGTAATTTAACACTTTGTAAAATTTACTCTGCTATATGTACACGGTAATGAACATAAGTCTCCCGTTTTCGACTTTAAATGGTTTTCTGCATAATATAGGTATTGAAAGAGCCATATCTGATATGTAAATGAAAAGCTTTTAGTATCCTTTCATGAATTTTCTCATTATTAGGAAACAAGCTAATTTCTGATCTTGATGATCAACTGCACCCATATCCTTGTTATATTCTACGATACATTTCGGCTTCATTACTTTCTGTAATTGTTTGTTTGATTGCTCGACCATCTCTACAGTTTTGTGTTTTGTGGAGAGCATATAAACGTCACGTTTGTCTTTCCATCGCAGAGCTGTCAAATTGCAACATCTCCACACAAATTCTCCTTTCTTCTAAATGCTTTTGCATGTCTCGTGGCATATTTTTTCTGTTCTTGCGTACCGTCCCGATAACGTTTGTCTATTGCTGGTTTAATTTTAGAAACAGGTTGGGTGAAGAGTACCAGTTTTCCACGAATAAATTATATCCTTTGTTTATTATAGATTTTGACAACTCCATCACAACGTTCTCCGATGCATTATCGTTTCAATTAATTCTGTCCTGGCCGGTATATATTATGACAGAAACCGGTACCTGCCAAATCTATGATTGTTGTGTCGTACTTTCCTCTTCACTACTCTCATCTATAATCATACGCCTTATACGCTTTGCGACTGGCATAATTGCGTCACTATCGGAGGATTCGTTATCACTACCTTCATTTAAAATTTTTGTATCTTGCATTTTAAGAGGTTTCTTAAATTTTAATATCTGAACTGCTTAGTAACAGACACGATAAGAATCGTGACTGACTGTCCTGAAGTACTGATAGAAACTAACATTCAATCACGACCGTAACGGGCAAAAAGTCAGTCCGCGAGCTCGGCTTATTATGTTTACGTTATGCTCAAGTATCAAGTATCAAGAGTCAGACTCGCTAAAGTACGGGAAAGGGTTAAGGGAAATAAAATAGAAAGGACATAGATTGTTAAAACATTGTTAGGAGAACAGAGTAAATAATTAAATATTTGTTAGTTTGGATGAAACGTGTTACTTTATTTTAACAGAATAATATGAGAGTTTTAGATTTCGCGAGCGTGCTTCAATGCAATTCACTTTTCGACCACCGAACTCAGCACGGTTGTCTCTCGGCTCGCTTCGATGCACGAGCATCGCCGAGTATATTTCATGCTTGTACAGTTACACGCAGAACCGTGCGTCTGTACACTTGCTTACAGAAATACGCTGAACTCAGCTTGCTTTATAATATGATAAAGGCAAACCGTTTATTCAACTACAAACGACAAACGTAAAAATAGGAAAAACAAACGGCACAAATGTGGAACAATCCAAACATAGTCTGCTACTGTCCTTCATCCCCTCGCGCATATTCGTATGAACAATCATATACACACATGAATACAACATAGTGATGCGTATAATTGCCGAATCTTCAACACAAATTATCATAAAGACTCATTTATTCACTAAGAAAAATTATTAGTAACTAATTGATTTTTATCTTGTCCAGAAAATAAAATTATTAAAATAGGTGTCGTAGGAAGATTGGACGGAAGATTGGATTGGAAGATTAAAAATCTTTTCGCACGTTATTTTGATCTTGTTGAACGTTCGTCCCTTTCATCGGGACTTCATCAGCAACTGAAATTTTTATTATGACTTTTGAAATAGGATTGTTCTGTTTATTTATACCTCGCTCGTGATTTTATCTATGTGTGAAGCCAGTTCCTTTAGTCTTTTTCCAAAATATGAATTGTAAAATATAATATCTAAATGTAACTAGAATTGGAAAGCCCTTTTCATAATTATTTCCATTGATCTGAATAAGAATAATAGTCAATAAAAAAACAAATATAGAATAACGCTGCATTATATTATAAATACTAAAATACTCTCTTTTTATTACTCTGACATATATTCATCAAGTTAACATTTCGGATTATTATGCAAATCTAAATCGCTTTCTAACAGGTCATATGTAATTACAAAAGGAAAACAAATTTCAATAAATTTATTTATATTTTAGAAATATTTGAAACGTTTAAAAAACAAATGTTTCTTTTTTATATGGACCGTTTATTTTTAAGGTAGTGGAAGTCTATTTTCTATTGTTTCAAGAAAAAATCAAAAGTCCCATATTAGTCAATTCAAAAATATTCATTAATTATGATTAGTCTGACTATGTATCTATTATTTTTTTTTGAATATGTAACTTGATTATATAAATTTCTTTTAGGCTAATTAAACTGAAACAATGTATATTTACGGGCTACAAATAAATTTAAATTACTTTCAGAATTAGTCAATTGTTAAAATCATTTAATTTGAATTTTGAAAAATCTCAAATATCACTTTAAAAAGAATATCAAATTTAAATATCACTTTAAAATTTTAATAACAAAAAATAAAATCGAAATAGAATTTTTTATTTTGAAAGTTATTTATATTGTTAAATTAAACATAAGATATTAGTATTATTTACTTATGCTCTTCATGTAGCAGTGTTTAGAAATATTCCTGATCAACACGAGGTATATAGTCTAATGACTATTCGCAATTCTAATATTTTTTGTAAGTAATAGTAAAACATATATATATAGGGAATAGTTTTTTAACCCTACAGATACTCTAAATTACTCTTTACCCACACTCCCACAATCCCACACTCGGCCATTCTGAACGTAAATTCGTCCTCGAATGTATCTCTCTCTCTTCTTTTCAAGCATTCACTCATCCATAACATCTTTCGTTCTAATTTCGCTTTTATTTTGCATTTAGTATCTCACTCACTCATAACATCATTTGTTCTAACTTCGTTTTTATTTTACATTCTCGTATCTCACTCATCCCCATACGTACACTCATCCATATACATAGGCGCCTTGGTTTACAAATTTTATTATATTTTATTCTCGCTCGCTTTCGCTCTCGCACTCATTCTGTTCGCAAGTGAAGTCAATCCACAGTTTTATGTGATCCGCGGAAACCGTCGTATTAATCGGGCCCTCGTGCTCACCAATCTTACTAACCACGTACCTGTTTCCTCGTAGTACACGCGTTATGCTATAGGGACCTAGATATGAAGTGGCTAAATTTAAGCCCGGTCTGAACTGAGTCCCCTTAATTGCTAATAAATCGTCTTCTCTGTAGGGACGAAAACCTACTCGTTTTTTATTATATGCCTTACAGTTTTCCGCCTGTAACTTCGTTATTTTTTCGGCAGCTAGTTTGCGTAGCTCTTCGCGGTTGTCGTGGAAGTCGTCTAACCACTCTTTCTCTAGATGGTCGCGAATCTCTAAATTTTCGCGTAAACGTGCATCTACCCCGAACATTACTTTAAATGGAGTGGTTCCGATACCACGATGCTGCGTGACATTCAGGTATTGCTGTGCTCGATCCACGAAACGATACCATTGCTCTTTTTTCGAATGCGCAAGTTTTGTCAACAACGGAATAAGCGTCCTGTTCACTCTTTCGACCTGACCGTTCCCCCTCGGTACTCCTGTGCGATACACACATACTCGATAGCCTCTTCTCTGCAATAGTCCTCAAAATCTCGTTATGTAAACGCGGTTCTTCTATCGGATATTATTCGTCGCGGATTCCCAAAAATGACCGCCTGCTTTTTAAGACGATTCAAAACCTCGCTCGATAAAGTCGTCTTAGTCGGATGTAACCACGTGAATTTAGAAAAACTGTCGACCACTACGAGAATATGACGATAATTTTTTCCCGTGGAAGGAAGCGGTCCAAGATGGTCTACGTGATAGGTATCCAACGGTAGTTCGCCTTTATTAATAGGGTTAAGCAAGCCCTCTAACCTCCCCTCTTTTATCTCGGATAAAATGCACTCTACACAATTGTGAATTACTCTTTCCATCTTTGGTTGTAGCCCTGGAATCCAATATTCTTTTACCAAAAGCATTCTGGTTTTGTTCGCGGCGAAATGACTTATCACATGGTAATTTTTTTATAACTGACGATTGCATTTCTTTTGGTACGACTATACGTACGTCATCTCTTACTTTCTTAAACAACACGCCTACTCGTATGATATATCCATCGTCTTTACCAATTTTAACCATCTCGTATATTCGTTGTACATCGACGTAGTCTCTCTACGCTCGTCATAATCGTAACGTTATCGAATCAATCTCCTGGTCTAACGCGAAACACGAAGCAATCGGATTTCTACTAAGGGTATGAACGCGTGCTATCCTCCTACTCGGCCGATGCTCTATACTGTAATTAAACTCTTCAAGGGCTAACGCCCAACGCGCCACTCTCACGCATAAATCCTTTTTCCTCATCGTAAGTGCAAACGCCTGGCAGTCCGTCACTATTTTAAAAGGAACACCCAATAGAAAAGTCCTAAACTTCCGTAGTGCTCTTACTATCGCGAGTACCTCTAATTCGTAGCTCGCATATTTACTTTCCACCGGTGTTGTCTGTCCGCTCGCATAATATACCGGGTGTAATTCTCGTGATACACTATCTCTTTGCATTAGTATTGCACCGAACCCGCGTGACGATGCATCGGTATGCAATTCTGTTTCTGCTCAGGCCTTATATAATCTCAAGCAAGGATATTCGTACAACTTAGCTTTTAGTAAATTAAACGCGGCTCTTTCCTCTTCGGCAAAATCGACCTCTATGTTTTTTCTCAGTAAATTAGTTAATGAACGAGCAATTTCTGAGTACTTCGGGATGAATTTACGGAAGTAACCAGTCAATCCTAAGAAACTCTGGATTTGACGCTCTGTACACGGTTCTGGAAAATCGCGTACCGCTTCAGTTTTCCGTTCTGACGGATAAACGTAGCCGTTTTCTATAACGTGTCCCAAGAATTCGACTCTGCTCTCTAAAAATTTACACTTTCCCCAGTTTATTGAAAACCCTGCTTCACTCGTAACTTTTAGTACTTTTTTTAACTTATCTAATCCGCTCGTTAAATCTTCCGACGGTATGATAAGATCGTCCATATATGCTAGCACTACTTTGTCGTTTATTAGTTCTCTGAAAATTGCGTTAATGTACCTCTGGAAAACAGCTGGAGAGTTACATAACCCAAAAGGAACTCGTAAAAATTCATAATGCCCGTCAGGTACTATGAAGGCCGTAAACTTTCATGATTGCTCATCTACTGGTACATGAAAGAATCCGTTTTTTAAGTCTATCGTGCTGAATATTTTTGCACCCTGTAACGCGTCTAATTGGTCTTCAATCAGTGGTAGCGGATACCTATATCTTACTACTTTTCTATTGAGTTCTCGATAATCAACAAACAACCGATTTGATCCGTCCCTCTTTTTTACTAAAACCACCGGACTCGCGTATTCCGAAAGCGATGGTCTTACAATTCCTTCTTTGATCCACACATCGATTTTTTTATTCGTCTCCTTTTTCTCTAGAGGAGATAGCCGTCGCGCTCTTCGGCTAACCGGTTCATCGTCTTTTAACACTATTGTCATCTTAACTCCTACTTCCCGACTATTTTTTGGAATTTACTCTTCTATCGCTACTTTCACCCCCTCTCTAACGCTCGGATCTGATATATGTGAAAGCTCTAACTCGTTCATTTGTACATCAATCGCAAAAACCTCCGGAACTTGTTCTGTTTGAATAACTGGCTCTTTGGGTCACATAAAAATCTCACCGTTCTTTATCTCATAGTTTATAGTGAGCAAAAAGTCAAGCCATAATATCATAATATACCCTAACAATTCATCTACCATAACTCGAAAGTAATGGGGTAAACCTCGTCGTCAACGCTCATTCTTGTTTGGAATACGCCCATCGTAGGTCTCACCCTCGTGCTGACTCCATTGACCAAGATCTCTGCTCCTGTCAAGGTCGGCGAACCAATTCCTTATACTGGCTCCAGTTGATTATGGTGATATCGCTGCCTGTATCCACTAGGGCTGATACGACGTGACCTTGGATGTCCACCTGCTTCCAGATCTTGGGTCCTTCTACCGGTACCACCGTCGTTGCTGTCGCCGTGTTCTCCGCCACCGTGTTCGCTTCGCGTGACTGCACCCCTCTCGGACATAGTGCCGTTCGATGCTCTCGCTCGTTGCATTTAAAACACTTAGGACACTGTCCTTCGTAGGGCACTCCGCGCCCATATGATTTGCCTCACCACAATTGAAACAACGTCTGTGTCTCTGAATTTCCAACATTGTAGCCTCCTCCCGCGCGCTTCGTTCCTCCTGACGCTCTCTCCAAAGCTGCTGGCGGCAATGGTTCTCCCACCGCTTTTTCTCTGTGCCTCGGATTTGGTTCTCTCCCACAACGTGATGCTCACGAAGGACCGAAGAAGATCATCTGTGGTTCGCGATGCCTGAGCTCGCGCTAAATCTCTTAACCGTCTTCAGGTATCCCCTGTATGATGTACCCGAGAAGTTCTTCTCCTCTTATTGCAGTTCGGTTTCCCAAGATGACCTTTTGGTGTAGATATTGGAGAAATGTCTCTGTCGGCTTCCACTACGCTCCTCGAAGCGTATTCGTGCTGCGAATATATCTTCTGGGTGGTAGAACATTCGTCTTTTTTAATTATCGTAGCAGCTCATCCGCCGCTAACGACACGTATTCTGTAGTAAAGTGATACCACTCTTTGGCATTCTCCGTTAAACGCGATGCAATAATAACCGGGTCTCCGTATCGGTTAAATTAAAATCAGCTCTGACGGCTTGGAGCTTACCTTCCCAAATCTCGTTATTCGACGTACCATCGTAATAGTAAATAGACGTACCATCTTTAATGTCCTTCATTAAGGCGGCGATGTTTTCTCTTCTCGGCGGCGTACTTATCACAGGTATCTCGAAGTTAGGCCGACCTCTGATACTTCTTAATTCCTCCGACAACTGCAGTATTTGCCGCTC
The DNA here is from genome assembly GCF_010416935.1 of Polistes fuscatus. Classification (NCBI taxonomy): domain Eukaryota; kingdom Metazoa; phylum Arthropoda; class Insecta; order Hymenoptera; family Vespidae; genus Polistes; species Polistes fuscatus. The sequence goes on along the minus strand of NW_025113108.1, from coordinate 30,792 downwards.
CAGGGTTTCCATCCGCACCTCTCGTGCGTTTCCGTCTGGACCTTGAGTTCCCTCTTCGACAGATCGAGCATCTTTCTCTTCAATGCTTGCTCCTCTGGAAGTCCAACCTTTAGCTGGGTTTGCTTGCTGAATTCTGGCCAAAAGTTCGGCCCTTTTTCCATACGTTGGCAAATTGTATTCTCTTAAAATTTCTCTTAGCTCTTCTACCTTGGAATCTTCGGGTGCGAAACTCATGATTGTATGGCTAATGATGTACACTTTACACTCACTGCTTAATTTCTCGCTCTATCTATTCTATTTCCCCGCTGTATCTCTGTTCAGATCCCGGAGTGAGTTTCCAAAATATGTAGTAAATATTTTTGAGCAACTCTACTTTTACTCTGTTCAGATCCCGTCTACTCTGTTCAGATCCCTTTTATTCTGTTCAGATCCCGGCTGAGCCCCCAAAATATGTAAGAAATAGTTTTTTAATCCTACTGATACTCTAATTTACTCTTTAGTCCGATATTGGTACTCTACTCTTTAAACTCTTACTCTACTCTTTTAACTCTTACACTCGTCGATACTCTTTACACTCGTTAATAAACTCATCAAACTCATCAAACTCGTCAAACTCATACCCCTCTGCCCATTCTCTCACCTTATATCCTTTCTTCCTTTTGTCTTCCCCGCATCCACATTAAATACATACATACACACATACTCTCTCGTTCCCTTCATACTACAATAATAAAGGAAAACATTTCTTATACCTTTACCTAACCGAAAAACAACTTTTTACTTATACTCGACTATTCTTGAATATTCATATTTCAACGCCTCTTGCTTCTATATTTATTCCAATCCCACATCTATGAAGACGGCGGAACAGTACTCTTTATTTTCTAAAGCTGTTATTATAGTATTAGTTAGTCTGTGTACTTGTTCAACGGTAGAGTGTTTGTTTCGGAATCCAAATTGATGGTCAGGAATCAGGTTTTGTCCGAAATTATTCGTTTCATTCTTTGGTATATTATTTTTTCCAGTAGTTTCGATAGTAATGGTAAGAGCGATATCGGTCTATAAGAATTTACATCATGCGGATCTTTAGTAGGTTTAGGGAGCATTATAATTTCCGCGAGTTTCCAAGTACTTGGAAAGTAATGGACTCGTAATACTGCATTAAATATTATTGTGAGCATCCTAATTGCTTTAGATGGCAATTCCTTTAGTATTCTGCCATTTATTAGATCGTAACCTGGTGCCTTTCTTATTTTTATTTCTGATATTCGCATTCTAATTTCTTTGGCTATTGTGCTATTAAAGTTTTTATGTGATTGTGTTTTGCTTCCGACGTCATTTACGTTAGTGTCTGTGCACGTATGAATATTGAAGTTGTGTGCTTTGAATATGTTTTCTAGGTTTGTTGCGAAGATTTCCGCTTGTTTTTCTGTGCTTTTCGCCCAAGAGCCGTAAAAATTTCGTATGGCTGGTATTGATTTTACTGGTCTTTTGAATCTTTTTGTTGTTTTCCAGAGAGAGAGTAATTTGTATCTTCGTGAGGTGAAAGTGATGTCAGGTATCTTTCGAATTCTGCATTGTTGTAATCCCGTATGCTCTGCTTAACATCTTTAGTTACTTTGTTTAGTAGTCTCTTATTACTCTTTGTTCTATTTTTCTGCCACCTAGCTTTAACTTGCCTTTTTATTTTTATTTTATCCAAAATAATGCTAGGGTATGACGGAATTTTTCTGGATAAAACATTTTGGGATGTAGATGTCCACGCTGCTTCTTGTATAACATCTGTTAGGTTGTTAACTGCATTTTTTATTTGTAAAGAGGTCTTGAGCGGAATATTACAGTTCAATTTGAATTCTAAAGTTTCTTTAAAGATCATCCAATTTGTACTTCTATTGCACAGAGTTGGTGATTTTTTATATAGTATAGGTTTATTCTGGTAAGTTATTATTATAGGTGAATGGTCTGAACTGAGATCAAGTGATGATTCGGTTTTGAAGTGAATTAGGTTTAGGACTTTTAGGACGCCGAAGTCTATTAAGTCGGGAGTTTTATTAGAAGCTGATGGCCAGCATGTTGGTTCACCTGTCGTCAGGATGTCTAGGTTTGCGTTCGTTATGTAGGAGTTTAAAATTTTACCTCTTGGTAAAGTGGTTTTTGATCCCCAATATGGATGTTTGGCGTTAAAGTCTCCAGCTGCTATAAATTTATTACCTAGTTCCTTGAAAAAGTTGTTCCATTGGTCGATTGTAATTTTAAATTTTGGCGGTGCATAGATAGCCGATAGTTTAATTGAATTACCCTGTGTTTTTAATGTAATTGCGGTGGCTTGAAGGTAATCGTTGTCTGTTTTACTGTGTAGATGATGTTTTATCTCGTTCTTAATAATTATGGCAGTTCCACCTTGAGTTTTACCTGAAAGATGTTTTCTGTCATACATGGTGTAGTATGGAATATTTATATAGTTTTTGTCTGTGAGATGAGTTTCAGATACGAGTAGAATGTCTGTATCATGCGTGTATATTAATGTTATGGTGTCTTTAATTCGTTGTTGTAATCCGTTGCTGCTCCAAACCGCTATTTTTATTTGTGTATACATTATTTGTTATTAAGTAGCGTTTTTGTTAATAGTTGTAGCATTGTGAGGATTTGTTGCATTTGTTGTTTTAAAAGAGAATTTCGCTCCATTATCGTTGTTGTAATGATTTCTGTATTTTTAATAGATTGTTTTAGTAGTTCTTTAATGTCCGATGTCTCCTCAGTGTTTAAGTCTTTTGTATTTGTATGTACACGTTTGGTTACTTCGGCGTAGCTTCTCCTTGATTCGCTGAGTTCAACTATCGGAGTATTATCCCTGTTGGCATTTACGTTTTGTTTATTGTAGTATGTTCATCGTAAGGATCTTCTAGAATAGGTTTTACCAATACTTTTTTTCTTAGCGTTGAAAACAATTTTTGTTGTAGTAGTTTTCTCGTCTGACATCCTTTATAATTTGCTGGGTGATTACCGTTGCAGTTTACACATATAAGGTTTTTATTTTGCCCTCTTGAGGACAGAGTGTTGTTAAATGTTTTTTTGCACATTTGACACAAGCAGGATTTCTGTTGCAATAATTTTTTGTGTTTCCATAAGATTGGCATCGTCTGCATTGACGTATTTCTCTTTTAGTTCTAGGTGGTCCGACTTTAATTATTGTATTAAGATGGGTATTAATGTCGTATATGTTTTTTTTATTATTCTGAGGAGCCTGTTCGATAAAAAATAAAGGTAGCGGCTGTTTGGTATTGAATTTTGATATATTATTTATTCATCTTACCTTGTAACCAAGTTTGTGTAATTCATTTGTTATTTTAACTGTATTTGACTTGGAATGAAGTCCTTAAATTACGATTTTATAGCTCTTCTCGTTTTTTTCTTGATACTTGTGGTATCCCGGGTTTCAAGTTTTTAGTGCATTTATTATGTTTCTGATCGTATCTGATGTAGTAGTTTGTACTTTCACTTGGTTCTCTATAAGTTGTTTTATTACATAGTTATTTTGTTCAGCTGTCTAATTCAATAACTCGAGGAGAGGGTCGATAATTTCCGCGTCGATTTATATTGGTGGTGGGTTTACTGCATTTTTTCCTTCCAATTTTTCGTTAGTATTTTTTGGTTTTGTTGACTGGACGAGTAGATCATAAGAGTTGCTTATGGATATGTCTTGAAGCCATTTTGTAGGTAATAATGCTGAAGAGTTATTATTACTGTTTTTTGGTTCACCATCTTGCGCTTTTTTGAATTCTGTAAGCGGGAATCTAGATTTGCGAATCTTCGGAGTCTGTATCCATCTCACTTTCCATACACGAGTTTCTATTATCTATTTTGATTATTCTCATTTCTGTACGAGCAAGTTTAGAGGATTGTTTTGTTTCCATCGACGGTTGACCTATTTCGATATTAGCTCTTATTCGAATAATATAACTGCTGCCCTTATTAACAATTTTAAGAGGTAGGATGTTGTTAATTTCCATGGTCAAAGCTTTTTTGCCATAGGATTAAACATGCGGTTACCCGCGTGGGTGCAGTGTTACCTTGTTAGAACACTGGTCACTTTACTCTTGAAGTTGCCATGTAAAGAAATTTTGCCAAAAAATTGCCAATAAGAGAATTCCTATTTTATTGATATGATACATTAATAACTCCGCCTGCACGATCGCAGATCAGCGATCATGTTGCGGTCCTAAGCCCGGGAAAAGGAGGAAGGTTGTTGGATCAGGTTAGCTCCCTACCCAACGTAAAAAAAAGACTACGGCTCATAGAACAGACACTCTGCCTCGGAATAGGACGGATATACAGATGACGACACATGCAAGGAAAAGGACAACGAAATGGAAGAAAGAACATATAATGCGTCTGGCTACCTGGAACATCAAATCATTTAATAATAAAGATCAAGAAACCCTGAAAGAACTGAAAGATAATAACATCGATATATGCGCCTTACAAGAAACCAAAAAGAAAGGCAAAGGACAAATACAGTACGACGACTACTTAGTGATCTATAGTGGTGTAGAAAAACAAATCAGGGCAAAAGAAGGGGTAGCCATCGCAGTATCCAAGAAATACAAAAACAACATACAAGAATGCAACTACATATCTTCACGAATATTGGTGGTAAAAATGAAAGCGGAAGACCAAAAATTAAATATAGTGTCAATTTATGCACCCGAAGATAATAAACCGAAAGAAGAAAGAGAAGCCTTCTACGACCAACTACAAAATTTAGTCGGATCATTACCAAGTAACCAACAAATGATAATCCTTGGAGATTTTAACGCCCGCATCGGAAACGAAATAATACCTGGAATAAAACAAGGGTTCAACGAAAACGTGTTAAATGACAATGGAGAACTAATGACACAGCTATGCACATTTAACGAGCTAAGGATTAATAATACATTTTACAATCATAAGGAACACTATAAATTTACATACAGCAACACCAGAGGCTTCAGGTCTACAATTGATTATATTGTTACCAACAGATACGTACAACCAAACCAAATATTAGATATCAGGACGTTAAATTCCGCGAATGTAGGAAGCGATCATAGCCTGCTATTAGCAAAGATAAGAATGAAGTTTAAACCCCAAAGAAATCTTGCCCGAGCAACTCAAGAATTGAAAATAAACATCGAGTCACTATGGAACTTACCAACCAAACAACTATACGAGAACAGGTTGAAAGAAAAAATAAAAAAAAACCCAATAAAAGAAGAGGATAATAAACACAGCCTGGAAGAAACTAAGAACCAACATTTTAGAAGCTGCATATGAAGCCCTGGGAACACGAACTGTAAAAAACCGGGCTAGAATGATCAAAACTCCTTGGTTCCGCCCAGAGATTAAGGAAATATGCAAAAAAAAGAAAATAGCATACCTTAACTATAGGACATTAAGAACACCTGAGTCATACGAAACGTATAGACGAATCCGGAATCAAACAGCGACATTAGTAAGGCAAACAAAGCAAAATTATTGGGAGATTTTTTCGAAAAGAATGGAGAGTGACTTCTATGGACTCCAAAAACAAATCTGGCGATTTATTAGAAATCAAAGAAAGGAGGTCAATGAAATGATAGAAACAAACCAGATCACAAAAGAAAATTGGATTAACTATCTAACAGAGCTCTATAAATCAGAAGAACCCAAACGGAACTAAATACGCCAGAAATAATAACCAGAAGCGACATACAAATTGAGTCCAGTGATGTAGAAACAGCTATTCGAAGACTAAAGAATAGGAAGAGCTCAGGGCAAGATGGCATCCAAAACGAGTTAATAAAATGGTGGCCAACGTCTCACACAACAACTAACATTCCTAATCCAAAAAATACTATGCCAACACAAAATACCTGACGAATGGCGAACTAGTACAACTATAGTTATGTTTAAAAAAGGAGACAAAAAGCTGCCTACAAACTACAGGGGAATAAATCTTTAAACACTTCATTAAAACTAACAACAAAGATTATAACGAATAAAATTAACAGCTTAACGAATCTAGAAGACGAACAGCAGGGATTCAGATCAGGCAGATCGTGCACAGACGCGGTTTTCATCATAAGACAGATAACAGAAAAATCAATTGAATACAACAGACCAGCATATATGTGTTTCATTGATTTGGAAAAGGCATTCGACCGAGTGCAGTTAAAGGATGTTATACACCTCCTCTATAACCGGCAAATTCCGAACAATCTTATCAAGACCATAGAGGACATCTATAGAAACAATAAGATCCAAGCAAAGATAAATGGCGCCTTGACTGAACCGATTGATGCAGGTCGTGGTATCCGACAAGGGGATTCCCTAAGTCCCCTGCTTTTTAACATCATTATGGACGAAATAATAAGAAACGTAAGACTGCTAAAAGGATATAAAATGGGCAGTGAAGAAATAACCATCCTATGCTATGCTGATGACGCTGTATTAGTGGCCGAAAATGAGGATGATCTACAACGTCTACTACACCGATTTAACTGCATAGCCAAATCATTCAACATGAAAATATCGGCCCAGAAAACTAAATGCATGACAACATCAAAGACACCGTTAAGATGCAAACTGGAAATTGAAGGGAAGGTTTTCAGCAGGAAATGAGATTTAAGTACCTAGGAATAGAAATCTCAGGATATGGTGATGTTGAAGCAGAGGTAAGAGAACAGACAATGAAGGCATCCAGAATAGCGGGTTGTTTGAATGACACAATATGGCGAAACAAAAACATGGACATAGAGACCAAAGCAAGAATTTACAAGGCAATGGTAAGACCTATTATGTCACATACCGCAGAAACTCGACCAGACACGGCGAAAACGAAACAGTTACTAGAGACAACCGAAATGAGAGTTCTTCGCAGAATAGCTGGAAAAACACTACTGGATCGAGAGAGAAGTGAAGATATAAGAAGAACATGCAAAGTGGAAAACATTAACGAATGGATACTAAAAAGAAAAAAAGAATGGAACGAACATATCAACAGAATGGACAACGGAAGAATTGCACGGGATAAGTCACCGGTAGGCCGCAGAAGCACGGGGCGCCCACGAAAACGATGGTGCGACAATTTAACAGTGCAATAGGCAGAAAAACGTCGTTACGAAACAGGCAATTTGCCTAAACTAAAGAAAGAAGAAGAAGAAGAAGATAAATTAATGTGCTAGAAAAATTTACATTTAATCGCACATCAGCGTTTTTTCAGGATTGCATCAAATTTGCGACAGAGATACATCAGTGTCTTCTCAGAGTTTTTTCGGAATGAAGCGAATATTTAGCTCCTAACATCTTTCACACAAATTTATATATTTATTACCCAGCGCAGGCCCGATGGAATTGAAAATTTCTTTTCGATATTGCCGATTGCGATAATCAAGAAATAATGGGAGTTTACTTTTCGCTTGAGACACATTTAATTACATATTATTTTTTTTATTTATCTTAATCTTTTGTAGAACATACGCTCGTATAACAACCGTTTATTTTCCTTATAATTTTTCTAACAGATATTATTTATTCTTTTAGGTTTTTTGCAGGTAAAAGAAATAGTAACGATAACATAAAATAAAACGCAACCTTATCTTTTCAAAAATAAGTTAGCTTTATATTGTTAAGGCGTAAAAAAAATCGCACAGTGTGTTATCCAGTTTATACATTTTCAACCTAATTTGATGATCACTATAGAGGAGAAATAAAACGAATAAAAACTAATAAATAAGAAACATACCTTCGTTAACCTCAAAAAAGACTTTTATTACTAATATTATCAAAAAATCAATTTTTTTTCAGATATTTTTGAAGATATTCACAGTTTTTTTAATATCAATCACCACCATATGAAATAATTATAATAAAGCAGTGGAAGAAAAGGACGAGTATCTTTGTTAATGGACCCTGCAGGGTGTGCTTAGCAACGGTTTGAAGAATGGGGAGGCGCGATAACATTTCAATATTCTCAATATTCTCAGAAAGAAAGAATATTCTTTCTACGATATTCACAAAATAATTGAGACGCGTATTTCGAATATATGCTAAGATTCTATAATCTTTATGGATCGTACATAAATCGTTAACACGTTGAGTGCCACACGAAATCCTAAAGAAAATCCTTGTCATTCCACGCACGTTATTTAGTATTAAAAAAATTTCAGAATATAGATATCAGTCCACACTAAATGTAAGGGAGATAAATCGAATTATTTCATGCTGTAAATTTGAAATCTCTTTTCCCGCCCATCGTAAAAACCGGAAGACATCGATCACTTTCGGAAGTTTGTTTTGGTCGGAATGCGTACGCATTGTAAAAATTCAATCAAAATATTTTTTCCCAGACGCACCAAAAGAAATATAACTACAATAAGAAATGATATATTAAAGAATAATAAGTTAAAATACATACGATTAATTATAATAATAAGGACGTAATAGACGAAATTAAATTTATACTATGCAATATAATAAAAAAGTAAAATTATAAAGTAAAATAAAGAATTTTATGAACAAAAGTGGAACATACAGTAGATTGATAGATACTCTAATATTAGAAAATTGAACGATATCGCTTTTAACAAATAAAGAAATATAAAGTTAACAAGTAAAGCAATAAAATAAAAAGATATTACTAATATATATGTTAAATAAAATAAAAGCAATATAAGATTTTATTGAACGTAGCTATCAGAGAGTTGGCGAAAGAGTGTCGATCTTTTTTCTATGGCGAGGAGATTTCCATTTTTGGCAACAATGTTCGAAGTTGCTATCGCAATTTTTGCCTACTCGACGACTCGCTTGCTCTTATTTTCTAGTTTCGACTTCGTTAGCCTCTCCTCGACGTCAGCTATCAAGTTTGCCGTTATGTAGGGGCTACGAACAAGGCACAACCTATGAAAACGTAGACGTCAGTTTATAATTTTTATATCTTATTTTAGATAGTTGAGCCGTGTTACGTCGAGAGTTGTCTCCCGGCAAATATTTCTATCGCACTTTTAAACAGAGTATTGACAAAAATGTCAGATATTATCTTTTGTAGAATCTTAATAATACAGGTTTCGCTGGTTTCAAGGTAACGATGCATTTCAGGTCAATATCTTTAACTATTACTGGATTATCTATTCGTACAACAAATTTTCTTAATAATGTAGCAACTATTCCCTTCATTTCGATCATTGCTAATGTCTGACCTGTAAAAGTGATATTAAATATATATGTATTTTGCAAATTAACTGTTTCGAATATAAATTCAAGAATCTATAAAAATGTGGTATTACCTATGCAGTCTCTTCTTCCAGCACTGAATGGTAAAAAACATTTACGATCGTAATTGCCTGGTAAAAACCGATCAGGATTAAATGTTAAAGGGTCCTTCCAATATTTATCGTTTCGATAAAGTGTAAGTATAATAAGCAGTAGATCACAATCTTTCGGTATTACTACATTCTCGTCCACTAAATAAATTAAATAAACACATATAATTACTACATAAAACAATAATGCGAATGGTAAAAAATATACATGTAGTCATGTAGTATATGTAGGAATACCTTTCACATCTTTTTGTAAAACTCGACCAAGGACAGGAGCAGGAGGAAAGAGTCGTAATGTCTCCTTGATAACACGCTCCAAATACTTCATTTTTTTAATATCTTCAAGTGTAATAGGAACATTTTTGGGATTGCTTAAGCCGTACATTTGGTACAACCCTTCGTATATTCGTTGCTGCAATCAGAAATATATAATAAAGAAAGAAATATAATAAAGAGAAAAATATAATAAAATGTTAGTATAAAAATATGTAGGATTTTTAAATGGAAAAACAGTTTTATTACAAAACGCAGATCCTCTCTCTTACAACGCTCAATTAGTCCAGTCAACGCGGGCCATCTCTTTCAAATCTCAGGAAAGAAGGTGGAAACTTGATATAAGGGTAAATAGATGACGCTGAATCGAATGGTGCTAATTTTTTGGGGTGGAAAGTGCCGTTTTTGAGAAAAAGGGTAAAAAAGGGTCAAAAATAACTTTATCTTAGAATGTAGGCATTTAATCGAAAAAAGTTTTAAACAAAAGTTGTAGAGAATTGAAAAATACTAAAAAAATGTTCTATGAGTTATCTTCGTATTTTCAAAAATAAGCGAATAAAATTGGATTGAAGATGGGAAAAAAATTGTAAGAGTGGGAGAAAGCAAGCTTATCCCTCCGTCGCGTTTTACACGCGAGCGAGCTAGTGTGCGTGCGAGCGTCCGTGTGCACTAATACACAAACGAAGGATCTTCGGCAATCTTCGGGACTCTCGGTCTTGAATGAAAGTGCGAGTGAGAGAACAAACCAATATTTCTCTCTTTTTATTTATCATGCGATAACGAGTATTATTGTCCTTGGCCATCGATTGTTGAGCGTTCTGATATTTCTCTTTTTATATTTTTTCTTTCGGTAGCAAGAATTTTACGTCTTGGCCATCGAGCGTCGTGCGTTTTGTATACGAGTGCGAGTGAGAAAGAAAACCGATATTTCTCTCTTTCTATTTTTTCATTTGGTAGCCAGAATTTTACGTCTTGGCCATCGAGCGTCGAGCGTTTTGTATATCTATATATATCGGCGTATAAGCGCGGCATTTTTACATCGAATCTTGATGCTTATGGCACGCCGTTTCTTTATTTATTGTCAAAAATAATGAACCTTGAGTAAAAAAAAAATTAATTTTAACAGAAACTATTATTATTTAGTTGAGAGTAAAAATAATGAATTAATTTTGTGTCTCCCATAAAATTAATTAGAATTATTAATTGATATAAATTCTTTGCCTCACAAAAATTTATTTGTATATCAAATTGAATACGTATTCTCTTTAAGACGAAATTTAAAATTTAAATATTTTTCCTATTAAATTATGTATTTTATAAAATTTTAAATTACTGACTTTTTGTCTCGTAAAAATTTATTAGTGTATCAAACTAAATACATATTTGAAAAAGAAGAATTTTGTATCCACACATAAAATTAATTCAAGATATATATGAAAGGATATTCTAAAAACGTGGAATTTATTTTTTGTCTATACATAATTTTAATTCATTTTTATTATGTTATAAGAAAACAGTAATGCATTCTGATTCATCTTCGAAGTCTTAAGAATTGTACGAAAAAAATTGGACAATTACCAAGTGGTGCGTTAGCGTAAGTAGTAACGTCTTCGCTTCTCGCGCTGGTTTATTAACGTTCGATTCTTCGTGGGGGAATTATTTTTTTTATAAGTTTTTCTATCCTTAACAACGAGACGGTCAGTGAGTCCCACCTCAGATTTTTTTCAAATTTTGCACTAACGATATAAAATTTATTAAGAAATCAACATTATTACGCGAGTAATAAAATTACCAATTATAAATAAAATAATATCCAATAAATAACAAAAATTAATTTTTAACGTGCCGAAACGATACATTTTTTAGGATGATATTTACAGGATGAATTTGTAATGTAAGTAATAAACTTCGTTTATTTGTGCAGGATGTAAAAAAATTTATTGCTTTGAATTTTTTTGTAAGTATTTTAATTTTTTTTCTATATATAATTAGAAATTAGGAAATGTAAAAATAATTTATATAACCTAAGGATAGAAAAACTTATAAAAAAAATAACTCCCCTACGAAGAATCGAACGTTAATAACCGGCACGAGAATCCAGGACGATACAACTCATGCTAGCGCACCACTTGACGAGTAATCGACTTTTTTCGTACAATTCTTAAGACTTTGAAGATGAATAAGAATGCATTACTGTTTTCTTATAACATAATAAAAATGAATTAAATTTATATATGTCTAGCCAAAAAATAAATTCCACGTTTTTAGAATATCCTTTCCTGTATATCTTGAATTAATTTTATGTGTAGATGTAAGATTCTTCTTTTTCAAATATGTATTCAATTTGATACACAAATAAATTTTTGTGAGGCAAAAAATTAATATCAATCAATTATTCTAATTAATTTTATTACTTAATACTATTCCATATGTGGGACGACTTGGTTTTGCATCCCAATACGCTGGCACGATTTTTACAACAGGTCCAAGTTTTAACCTTGTCTTTGTTATTAAATATCAAATCACCCGGATGGTGTACGCAAACTTCACGCCTGTCCATATTACCATTTGCGCGATACAAATAAAATCCTTTAACACACATGGAACATCTAGTTTCGATGACGTTCAATTCACCGACAGTCGATATCGAACTGCTCCTTTGTCTCATCATAGTTTCGTTGATGTAAGCCCTTCTCGAGGAGGACGTGAACGATGACGATCTAACGCAATCCCGATTTTGTTGTCCGTCGTTGTCAATTTTGTTAGAAGGGAGAAGATTGTTCGTCGCGTTGTTAGATTGATTCTTCGATACGAACGGTTTGTGCAAATTATTTACGAATTGTTTGAATCTGGCATCGAAATTCCACGCACAGGGATAACCAGCTTCTATTAAATAAAGCGGATGGTGTACGTAAGTGCGTAAAACGTATTCCAATATGGTATCGTTGATGATAAATTCGTCGCGTTTTGTTCGAACGAAATCGTATGTACTTTTGCTAGGATATCTTCCTTCGATCCAATAAGGTGATACACCGTTACAATATAAAGTTTGATGATCATTAGTTCCGATATCGATCTGTCCCAATTGTCCTTTCAATTGTACCCTTGCCAATTGGCCAGCCAATTGTCCGGCCAATTGTTCGCTCAATTGTTGATGATAAATATTTGGGCACAGGTATACCTGTTGTTGAGGAACGATAGAACGACAATTTGCTTATGATTGTTGGACGGACATCAATTGCACGTACAATTGATGAAAGTATACGTTCCTTGCCTTTTGTTGATAATGATTTAATTTGCATACGTTTTTGTTTTGATTGTACTCCGGCATATACAATTGTTGTTGGCGTTGTTGGCGTTGATAATCGGAATGTGATACCCAATGACAATTTCTACTTTGATTGGCTGTTTGACGATACATTTTTCCTGCTGATGCTGATGCTGCTGCTGTTGCTGTTGCTGATGCTGCTGTTCCTGTTTGATGATTTATCCTTATTCCACCCTCACATTCGGCAAATTTATTTGATAACTCACGATAACGTCCGATCGATGCTGGAACGTTTATATTACGTCGATTAGGTGCATATGAATACGATGGTATTTTTGTTGGTAATGTTGACGCCTTTGCTGTTACTTCCATCGTTGCTGCCACAGCAGCTTCCACGGTTTCCATCATCGTCATCATCCCATTTGGCCGCTTACAATCTTTATGTCAAAGATAAAAAACAAATTTTAACATGAGCACACATTATTTATTTATTTTCTTTTTTTTTTCTTTCTTTCTTTCTTTCTTTTTCTTTCTTTTTTTTCTATCCTCTTTTTATCCTTCAATTTTTATATTTTTATTTTATTTTTAGTTTTCAATTTTAGTTTCTTTTTTTTTTTCTTCATCATTAACATATCATCCGTTTGTCCCTACGATTTATTCCAAGCTAAGTCGACGATTTAACAACGTTGTTTATTTAACAATATTATTATTTTGTTATATTATATGATAAATCATTCTAATTTTAACCCATTAATTATTATTGTTCAATTTGTATTTTTCATATATATATTGTTTGTTTTGCGATTTATATATAACGAATGGGTTAATTTAAGAATAATTATATTCAAAAATTATAATTACGATTAAAAAAGAAAAATACCTCAATCGATCGTTAACTCGAGTATCGCGAATTGTATTCGCATATATTCGCAACATTAATAATCTCTATCTAATATATTTATTAATTTCTTTTTTCATTATATCGTTTAATCATTGTTTCATTTTTTTTTTATTATTTAGAAACCGGGAAAGTTTGTATGAACATTTTCTAATTAATCGTAACGGCTTTCTATATGGGGGGTGGAGGGGGGAGGGGGAAACACCGTTAATTTATAGAAAGTAGAATAAAATGAGGTCGTAAAAAGTTGTAAAAAACAGATCTGACAAAACGAGTATTTATTTATTTTTTTCTTTTTTCGTTGACGCGCCGGAGGGGTGGGTCTTTTTTTCGTCCCTCATTTTATTTTCTTTTTTCGATTTAATTTCTTTTCTTCGATTCGAGGAGTGCAAAACACGAGGAAGGGGGGGGACACGGTCTCTTTAACATCTAGGAAACGAGAAAACGAGATAAGAAATAATAAAACGATGATCCAGATTATAAAAATGATTAATTATATATATATATATATATATATATATATAATAAAAAAAAAAGAAAAAATATAAATAAATAAAATAAAATAATAATTCCCCCCCTTCGACCCCCAAGAAATCGTTATATTCGTTATTAGTTGGTTAATCATTTTCATTCGATATTTAATATCCTTAATTTTACGATCAATAATATTCACAACATTGTAATTATATTATTTATTAAAAAAAAAAAAAACATTGTTACGTGTTAATATCGATTCGATAGCAAATTCACGAAATTATGCCCCTAATTATTAAACGTTTCGTTATATTTCAATTAATACAATTCGCAAATTATTTTTATCATAAATACCACCACACATAAACGCTCGCACATACACGCATAGACATATTCATAGATATCGTATTTTCCTATGTTGAAAATTGTAATTTTCGACGGGAAAAAACGAAAAATTATTATGAAAATAGATATATTATGAATTAGATTATTCTGATGACAAATATTGTTAAATGAAAAAGAAATTATTATATGGAAAAAATTATTATATGAAAATATAGAATTATTATAATATTTATTTATTCATATTATATAATTATATATTATATAATAAATATAAATAATAATAATAATAATAATAAACTAACACGTGCGTTTGTATAAAAAAATCTGAACTGGGTGAGTGGGTGGGTGGTCACCTTGGTTGGTAGAGGAGGGGGATAGAAAAAAAGGAGGAAAAAAAATATTAAAGGAACGATTAACTCATCGTGTTACATTGTTACACCGTTACGTCATTTAAATGAAATCATTACACGTGTCTACCCCACCCCCCTATCCCCCCCATTCCCATAGAAAACTGCACGCGTGTTTCGTTTGATGAATGCATCATGTTACTAATACATAATTCCTATTGAAAGTATTATAATAAACCCCCCCACCCCCCCAAAAAAAGAAAATTCATCCCACATTACTATTAAAATTAATAAAAAATAATTAAATAATAAATAAATAAAAATATAATAATATATAATTTTTCTTATGTTTTGTTTTCTTCTTCTTTTTTTTCTTTTTTTTTTCTTCTTTAAATTAATAATTAATAATAATTGTGTGTATATGTACGTGTGTTTGTGTGTGTATATATATATGTAAAGGAAATGTATTCCTTTGATGTGTTGTCGCACTTCAAGCAGCTCTCGTTGGAAGGATCGATTAATAACATCGATAGAAAGAAATGAGTGGGGATTGATAAACAAAGGAAGGGGAAGAATACAAGATAAAGGAGATGTGAAAAGGAGGACAGAATATTCGTTATAAATATAAATATAAATATAATATTCGTTATAAATATAAAGAGATGTGAAAAGGAGGACAGAATATTCGTTATAAATATAATTAAATAAACTGTTTAGAATAGGTGGGAATAATAAACTTTAATTGTCGTTTTTTTGGTTTTCACGTAAGGGTATTTAGATATAGTGATTGATGTAATTAAATTATGTACATAATAAATAGCAATTTGAATTTTGGTTTTCAGAAAAACAAATTTTAGTTTATTGGTCAACTCACTTAATGATAAGAGTTTTAGTCTTATATATATATATATATATGTATGTTGATGATGATCTAAATACAGAAGCGCATGAGATCAATGAAAAATGAATAAATAAATAGAAATAAGAAAATAAGATTGTAATTAGAAAGAAATTTGAATGAACAACGGACGTAGAAGATCTAATATGACGATTTGCGTTAACAAATTTATAAATAAATACAAAGGTTTCTTTTTTTTAATATGTTAAACGTTTGTTTTGAATAAGATTTTTTTTGGTCGTTCGCGCATTTGCATATACGAATTATAATAATAATAATAATATGCATAAATTATATTCTTAATTAATTAAATAATAATAATAAATAAATTGTTGAAATTTTTATATATTCCGATGATTATTAAATCGATATTAAATCTTTTATCTCGTTGATTACCTCTTTTTACTCGTCCTATTTTATCTTTTTTTTTCTTTTTCTTTTTCTTTTTCTTTTCTTTTCTTTTAAATAAAAAGAAAAATTACGTAATATTGTATTAAGAAGGGGGAAAAAAAAGAAAGAGCTATTAAATTAATTTCTAA
Source organism: Polistes fuscatus (assembly GCF_010416935.1). Classification (NCBI taxonomy): domain Eukaryota; kingdom Metazoa; phylum Arthropoda; class Insecta; order Hymenoptera; family Vespidae; genus Polistes; species Polistes fuscatus. Next base: position 14,409 of record NW_025113108.1, on the reverse strand, counting down.
CGATCGTTACAACGTAAATTATACCATTAACGATATTAATTTCGTTTATCTTGTGAATTAGAAATGAATTAATAACAGAATGACAGATATTTTATTTTAATTTGTTTTTTTTTTCTTTTTATTATTTTTAATCTTCGATCTAACACAACTGTCGACTTATCGAGGATAATAATTCGTAGAGAGATTCGGAGATTGAATAATAATTATTTAATCATTAAATTTAATATTATTAACAAATTTTTTATCCGTTCGTCCGATTCGATGGAAATAAATTCGTGGCTGACCATAAATAAACAAACCAAAAACAAACAAAAAATACGAAATAAATCTAAAATGCAAATAATTGAAAACAACGATAACGAATGAAAGTATTGCGAATTTAAATGATTCATTAATATTATTATTATTATTATTATTATTATTATTATTATGATTAATTTAATTATCATATAAAAAAAATTAAATATATTTTCTTTTTCTTTTTTTATTGAATCGAATTCGGACAAACACTATCCTGATGAATGAAAAAAAAAAAAATCATAAATAATTTAAAACGAAAAAAAGAAAAAAAGATTATATTCACGATTGGATAATTTGAATATAAATGTTAAATATAGAAAGAGGAAAATAATGAAAAGGTAAAGATAAGGATGATTTTATTTTGAGGTTAGTTCGAAAAATCATTTCTTTCATTTTTTTCCAACTGACATTTGGCTTCAAGATGTGTTCCACAAAATGTTTTATTTCATCTTAAAGAACAAACATTTAGACTTAATATGTGCTCACAATGATTTATTTTACCTTTCAGGATTAACATTTGGCATCAAGGTGTGTTCCAAAATGTTTTATTTCATTTTAAAGAACTAACATTTGGACTCAATATGTGTCCCCAATGATTTATTTTACCTTTTAGGATTAACATTTGGCATCAAGGTGTGTTCAAAATGATTTCATTCATATTTTTGATGTATCAACTGAAAAAGGGATGAAAAGAAAAATAGAAATATTATAAAGAGAATGTATTTTACGAATAAAAGAATCCGGAAGAAAAGAAAGGTCAAAATTACCTTTATTGAAATTTCTTAGATGTTACCCTATTGTACTAACTTTCACCAAATTTTGTTGGTCACATTTTCTCTTTTCCTTTTTTTCTATTTATCTCCAATACTTTATCCTACCCCATAGGAAAAATTTGCTTTCATTGTTTTTACTTTTCTAAATATTATTAATATTTTTATAAATATTCATTTGTTATTCTAAATCAATGTTATCTATTCCCATACTTTATCGTAAATAATTAACAGTTAAAATCACAGTTCACGAAGCATTGAAATCACTTGCTACACGTTCTTTCGTTAATGACATTCTTATCAGAAATATCAGATAAGAAATTTCTTCATATCGAAACGGACAATTGGAAACCCCTCTCATACACTAATGACGAAAATTTAAATTGGTAAATTGATATTTTTAAATCAAGAATAATATTATGTTAATTGAGAGAGAGAGACTAATATTTCTATGGGGTTTACGTTGATAGATGACATCAAGTTTATTTACACAACGTTTTATTCATTCGTTAAACAACGTTTATGATTCATTTACATCGATAATTATTTCTTAACATTAATGTAATCTATGGGAAAACATATATAGCTTTCATTTTATGGTATATATAACTCGTTGATAATTTTTCTAAGATATATCTAAATTTATAAGTATTAAAAAAGAATATATTATATATATATTTATTTATTAATTCTGTAAATTCTGTAAATCATAAATATATATATATCTACCGGTACACACACACACACACACACACACACATTTTGCTTAGTCAACTTGAATACCTTTTTTTTTAGTTCGACATCTATATCTAAGTTTGCTTCGTTGTAACGAAGTTTTTGTTAATTTTCGTTAATTGTTCTTAATCATTGCATTTATAAAAGTTTTATTCGTTACTATCGGTGAATTGTTTTCGTACCAACCAACTAAGCTCCTTTCCACACATGATTCCGTATACTCATCATCTCATTACAACGGTTAAGTTCCACTTCCGGCCCAGATCCCGGGTAAAGTACTGGCTCTACAAGCTGACCCAAAATAGGGCATTTATTCTCTTTGCCGAGAAGACAGCAAGAAAGTCGGTATCGGAATGGAGAATTATAAAAATTGTTTTTCCTGGCAGTCCTCTTCTAGGACGTCACAAAAACTGGTATATATATATATATGTAGGATTCGTGAAAAAATTGGGCCGTTAGACAGACTGGACCGGGACTCGAACCCGGATCTTCCGCCTTCCGGGCGACTGCTCTTTAACCAATTGAGCTATCCAGGGCCCACCGTCCAATCTCCTCACGAACGCCTACTTAAGTGTTTGGCTTGGAGGTGCTCGCATCCCACATATATATAACAAAAATATATGTAAAATAAATTTATATTATATTTATATTATATTATATATAATTATATATATAAAAAACTGCATAAAACGTTTTGTCTTTTATTAACCGATTTGTTAACATACGAAAAAGAAAAATCAGTCAATTTTGACCATGTCAGTTAAATTAACTAAAGGGTTTCATTTTAACCGACATAGGTGAGTGGAAAAGAGATAGAAATTTTAAATTAACGAAATGTTAAAAGACAGAAGTGGGGGATGGGGGTTGGGGGTGGGGGGTTTCATTTTAACCAAATAGGTGAGTGGGAATATTAAATTAACAAAATATTAGGGGTGGGGATAAGAGTGGGGGTTTCATTTTAACCAACATAGATGAGTGGAAAAGAGATAGAAATATGGGACTAAAAATTTAGAGAAAAAAGGTGGGGATTTGTAGGAGTTTTCTATTTTTCCTATTGATTGATTTCAAACATAGGAATAGGACAAAGGGCTTAGGGGGTATAAAATCTGGCCGCTGAGGATTCGAATCTTCAGTATTTGGAAAACTGTGAGTTAGAGAATTTAGATTGAGATTTTGATTTAGAGAATATGTGACTTTTAAACATTGTTGATTCCACAATCATTAAACAGAAAACCAAAAAATTAGAATAATAAATAAAGCTTATCTTTTGTTTTTTTCTTTTTCTTAGATATACACGATAAAAAAAATGGGCTGGCATTAGAAGTGACTGCAAAAACAACGTATTTTGTAAGAAGGTTACAATCGTTATTGAAAGCGAAATCATTAACCAATGCAGAATCTAATTTGGGTAGTATTTTAACATTAGATACGCAATCATTGTATAATTGTCCAATAGAATACAATAACAAAAATTATGACACAATGTCGTTAAATATGTCAATGTGCGATAACAGAATTGTTGATAAAGAAAACAACCAATGCTTGATGAAAGTATTGGATAATGTTGATAATGAATTACTGAAAATTACAAGAAATGCGGATAACCTATTCGTAATATTATCAGCCTATATCCACACAATTTTTTATTTAATAGAAGCGGGTTATCCGCATTTCATTGATATTTATAATACAACAACAACGATCGTTTTCCCAAGTAGTTCGGATAATTCTCCATTATACGAACTCCGATGTCTGAAGTGTTTTAGATGGCATACCATGTATAAACACACGGTTTTAAATGACAACGAGAGGTGCATATCTCACAAACAGTACTTACAAAAAATTAGAAATACTGAGAAGAAAATGTGGCCATGTAAGTAACGTAGTAAGTAACGGTGTAAGTAACGTAGGTTGTGAAAAGACAACAAATCATGTCTGGGTTAAATTTGTACAAAAAAAGACAATTTTAAAAATTATATCCAAACTAAACCCGCGAAGGAAAGGAAAGAATATTACGGGATTTACGGGTTGGATTGTGGCATGGTGTCGACTATAGAAGGGAAACCTTTATTATCGGATGTAGCCTTAGTGGACATTTACGGTAATGTCGTTTACTATACATATGTTAATATTCAAGGCGAAATTTCTAATAAAATGTGTAAAGAGAAATATGAACGAATTAGAAAGTCTACGAAAACTTTTGAAACGGTTAGAAACGAATTATTAGAATTAATAACTTCCGAAACGATATTAATTGGGCACGGGTTAGAAAACGATCTCCGTGCGTTAAAAATTATTCATTACAATGTTATTGATACTTCATTACTATTAAATAGAGAAAATGGATTTCCCTGTAAATACAAAGTACAGGATTTGATTAAATATTTTTTTAAACAGGAAATACAAATCGGGGCACACTCGTCCGTCGAGGACGCATATGCTTCAATTAAATTAGTACTTTATAAAATATATTATGACGGTTTTAATAGCAATATTATTAATTCCAGTTCAACAATAATAAAACAAATAATAGAAAAAAATAATGTGAAACAGAATAATATTCAAAGGGGGGAAACAAATTTTTAATCCGGATAAAACGATTCATAATCGATTAAAAAAATAATAATTTTTTTCATTATCCTGCATTTCATATCTATATATAGGAAAAAGCAAATTTATTATGTTTTTGTTAAATTCTTTTTTTTTCAGCATGCGATGGTTTGTTTATTAATTGTAATGAATTATTTGTAATGTATATCGGAACGTTTACTAAATCTCGTGACTTTTAATAAGTTTCAGATGTTATAATATTGTAAATATTTCTTCATGAATTGTCTCATATAGTTTTTCTAGACTTCGATTTTGTATATATTTGTGTATGTATATATGTAGGAAATAGTTTTTTAACTATCTTTAAGTATCTACTCTGAAATTACTCTTTACTCTGATTTTGGTGCTCTACTCTTGCAACTTTTACTCTACTCTTTTAGTTCTTACTCTATTCTTCTAACTCTGATTTTACTCTTTTAACTCTTACTCTACTCTTTTAACTCTTATACTCGTCGATACTCTTTCACACACTCGTTAATCTCACTCGTCTAACTCTTTTCTCTTAATATGCTCGCAGACTCCTCAATACCTTTACTCTTAATACGCTCGTAGACTTTTCCTCCTCTGTACATTCTCTCGCCTTATATCCTTTCTTCCTTTTGTCTTTCCTGCATCCACGCTAAGCACATCCATACACGCATACTCTCTCATTCCCTAACCGAAAAACAACTTTTTACTTATACTAGATCGTTCTCGAACATTCACATTTCAACGTTTCTCGCTTCTATATTTATCCTACCATAATAAAGGAAGACATTTCTTATACTTCTGCCTAATTGAAAAACAAGTTTACTTATACTCGACTATTCTTGAGTATTCATATTTCAATGTTTCTTACTTCTATATTTATCCTACAATAATTAAGGAAATTATTTCTTATGCCTTTACCTAGCTGAACAACAATTTTACTTATACTCGATTACTCTTGAATATTCATATTTTAACGTCTTTTGCTTCTATATTTATTCCAATCCCATACTCGGCCATTCTGCATGTACATTCGTCCTCGAATGTGTCTCTCTCTCTTTTTCCCACGCATTCATTCATCCATAACATCTTTCTCTAATTTCGCCTTTTATTTTACATTTAGTACCTCGCGCACTCTTAACATCCTTTGTCCTAACTTCATTTTATCTTACATTCTTTATCTTTTTATTCTCGCTCGCTTTCTAAGACGATACCGAATCTCGCTCGTCGAAGTCGTCTTAGTCGGATATAACCACGCGAATTTCGAAAAACTATCGACCACTACGAGAATATGACTACGAGAATTTTTCCCCGTGGAAGGAAGTGGTCCAAGATGGTCTACGTGATAGGTATCCAACGGTAGTTCGCCTTTATTAATGGGGTTATGCAAGCCCTCTAACCTCCCCTCTTTTTTCGCGGATAGAATACACTCTACACAATTGCGAATGACTCTTTCCAAGTTCGGTTGTAGCCCTGGATGCTAAGGGCATCCACCTGTGCCATCCTCCTACTCGATCGATGCTCTATATTATAATTAAACTCTTCAAGGGCTAATGCCCAACGCGCCACCCTCACGCATAAGTCCTTTTCACTACTTTAAAAGGAACACCCAATAGATAAACCCTAAACTTCCGTAGCGCTCTTACTATCGCGAGTACCTCTAATTCGTAACTCGCGTATTTGCTTTCCACCGGTGTTGTCTGTCCGCTCGCGTAATGTACCGGGTGTAATTCTCGTGTCATACTATCTCTCTGCATTAGAATTGTACCGAACCCGCGCGATGATGCGTCGGTATGCAATTCCGTCTCTGCTCCGGCCTTATAAAATCTCAAGCAAGGATATTCGCGCAACTAAGCTTTTAGAGAATTAAACGCTGCTCTTTCTTCTTCTTTCTACTTCGAATTCTACATTTTTTCTCAGCAAATTAGTTAACGGGCGAGCAATTTCTGAGTACTTTGGAATGAATTTACGGAAGTACCCAGACAATCCTAGGAAACTCTGAACTTGCCGTACTGTACATGGTTCCGGAAAATCGCGTACCGCTTTAGTTTTCCGTTCCGTCGGAAAGACGTAACCGTTTTCTATGACGTGCCCTAAGAATTTACACTTTCTCCAGTTTATCGAAAGTCCCACTTCACTCGCAACTTTTAGCACCTTTTTTAACTTATTTAATCTGCTCTGTAAATCTTCCGACGGTATGATAATATCGTCCATATATGCAAACACTACTTTGTCATTAATTAGTTCTCTGAAAATCGCATTAATGTATCTCTGGAAAACAGCTGGCGAGTTACATAATCCAAAGGGAACTTTTAAAAATTCATAGTGCCCATCGGAAACTATGAAGTGCCGTGAACTTTCGTGATTGCTCATCTACTGGTACACGAAAGAATCCATTTTTCAAATCTAACGTGCTGAATATCTTTGCATCCTTTAACGCGTCTAACTGGTCTTCAATCAGCGGTAGCGGATATCTGTCTCTTACTACTTTTCTATTTAGTTCTCGATAATCAACACATAATCGATTCGATCCGTCCCTTTTTTTACTAAAACCACCGGACTCGCGTACTCCGATAGCGATGGTCTTACGATACCTTCTTTGATCTACTGCTCGATTTGCTTATTCGTCTCCTCTTTCTCTAAAGGAGATAGCAGTCGCGCTCTTCGGCTAACCGGTTCATCGTCTTTTAACACTATGAACTCCTACTTCCCGACTCTTTTTAGGAACGTACTCTCCTATTACTACTTCTACCCCCTCTCTAACACTCGGATCTGATATATGTGATAACTCTAACTCATTTGTTTGCACATCGATCGAAAAAACCTCCGGAACTTGTTCCGTTTTCCTAACCGGTTTTTTCGGTCCCATAAAAATTTCACCGTTCTTTATGTCATAATTTATAGTACGCAAGAAGTCAAGCCCTAATATCATGTTATGCTCTAAAAACTCATCTGCTATTACAAAAATAGTGATTGGGTAAACCTCATCGTCGACGTTCATTCTGGTTCGGAATTCGCCCATTGTCGGACTCACGCTCGTGCTGACTCCCTTGACCAAGATCTCTCCTGTCAAGGTCGGCGAATCCATCCTCCGATACTGGCTCCGGTTGATCATGGTGATATCGCTGCCTGTATACACCAGGGCTGATACGGCGTGACCTTGGATGTCCACTTGCTTCCAGATCTTGGGTCCTCCTACCGGTACCACCGTCGTTGCCGTCGCCGTGTTCTCTGCTACCGTGTTCACTTCGCGTGACTGCACCCTTCTCGGACACAATACCGCTCGATGCCCGCGCTCGTTGCATCTGATTCACTTAGGACCCTGTCCTCTCGTAGGGCACTCTGCGCCCACACGATTGTCTCGCCACAATTGAAACAATGCCTGCGCCCCTGTGCCTCAAATGTTGTTGCCTCTGCCCGTGCGCAGCGTCCCTCCAACCGCTCATCATTCCAGTGCCATACCGAGCTGCTAGCGGCAGTGGTTCTCCCGCCGCTTCTTCTCTGTGCTACGGATGTGGTTCTCTCCCACAACGTAATGCTCGCGAAGGATCGAAGAAGATCATCTGTGGTTCGCGGTGCCTGAGCTCGCGCTAAATCTCTTAGCCATCGGTCGGGTATCCCCTGTACGATATAACCGACAAGTTCTTCTCCTCTCATTGCAGCTCTGTTCCCCAGGATGACATTTTGGTGGAGATATTGAGAAAATCACTCCGTCGGCTTCCACTTAAGCTCCTCGAAGCGCATTCGCGCTGCGAACATATCTTCTGGGTGGTAAAACATTCGTCTTAATTGTCGTAGCAGGTCATCCGCCGCTAACGACACTTATTCAGTAGTGGAGTGATACCACTCGATGCAATTAATAACCGTGTCTCCGTATCGGTTAGATTAAAATCAGATCTGACTGCTTGGAGCTTACTTTCCCAAATCTCGTAATTCGACGTACCGTCGTAATAGTCTATCATCTCCTTGATGTCCTTCATTGAGGCGGCGATGTTCTCTCTTCTCGGCGGCGCACTTCTTACAGGTATCTCGAAGTTTGGTCGACCTCTGATGCTTCCTAACTCCTCCGACAACTGTAGTATTTGGCGCTCCAGGGTTTCCATCCGCACTCTCCGTACGTTTCCGTCTGGACCTTGAGCACCCTCTTCGACAGATCCAGCATCTTCCTCTTCAATGATCGCTCCTCTGGAAGTCCAACCTTCAACTGGGTCTGCTTGCTGAAACCTGGCCAAAAGTTCGGCCCTTTTTCCATACGGATACATTTAAAATTTCTCTTAGTTCTTCTACTTTGAAATCTTCGGGTGCGCGACTCATGATTGTATGGCAAATGATGTGCACTTAACTTTCACTACTAACTTCTCACTATATCTTTTCTATTCAACTCTCGGTTTTAAATTTATTCTAATTTCGACTGAGCTTCCAAAATATGTAGTAAATATTTTGAGCTACTTTGCTTCTACTCTGTTCAAAACCCTTTTACTCTGTTCAGACCCCTTTTATCTCTGTTCAGATCCCATTTATCTCTGTTCACATCCCGGACGAGCCCCCAAAATATGTAGGAAATATTATTTTTCCCTACAGATACTCTGAAATTATTCTTTACTCTGATTTTGGTATTTTACTCTTGCAACTTTTATTCTACTATTTTAGTTCTTACTCTATTCTTCTAACTCTGATTTTACTCTTTTAGCTATTACTATACTCTTTTAACTCTTAATCTACTCTTTTAACTCTGATACTCGTCAATACTCTTTCACACACTCGTTAATCTCACTCGTCAAACTCGTTAATACTCTTTAATACTCTTTACTCTTAATATGCTCGTAGACTCTTCATATAAAACTCTTCCCCCTCTGCCCATTCTCTCACCTTATATACTCTTTCCTTCTTGTATTCCCCGCAACCACGCTAAATACACGTACTCACTCATACTATCTCATTTCCCTCACACCATCACAATAAAGGGCGATATTTCTTATGTCTTTTCACTTATTCGAATATTTAGTAACGATCGTTCTCGAACATTCATACTGAACAACAACTTTTTTCTTACTCTAAAGGCGTATATATTTAGCAACGATCGTTCTCCAATATTCCTATCTTAACGTTTCTTCTTACATTTTTTCTAACCCTTCCTAACTGACAAACAACTTTGTTTTTCCTTGAAATACGGATATATTTAGCAATGATCGTTCTCGAATATTCCTATCTTAACGTTTCTTCTTACATTTTTTCTAACCCTTCCTAACTGACAAACAACTTTGTTTTTCCTTGAAATACGGATATATTTAGCAATGATCGTTCTCGAATATTCATATCTTAATGTTTCTGCTTATATTTTTTCTAACTCTTCCTAACTGACAAACGACTTTACTTTCACTCGAAATATGTATAAATTTAGCAACGATCATTCTCGAATATATTCGTATCTTCAAGCTTCTTGCTCATGTTTTTTCCAATCCCACATATATATAAATGTATAAAACGTTTCGTCTTTTCTTAACCGATTTGTTAACTTATAAAAAAGAAAAACCAGTCAATTTTGACCATGCCAGTTAAATTAAGTATACGTTAACCGTCGAATATTCTAAAATATGAGTAAAAATAAAATAAATACCTTTCTGGAATCGTCGATTTTTTTTAGAAATAGTAGAAAAGAGATAAAAATTATAAACAAAAATGTTAGACAGAAATAAAGGTGGGAAGGGTTTCATTTTAACCAACATAAGTGAGTGGAAAAGAGACAGAAATTTTAATTTAACAAAATGTTAAAGGACATAAAAGTGGTGGGGTGGGGGTGGAGGGTTCATTTTAACCAGCATAGATGAGTGTAAAAGAGACAGAAATATTCAACTAGCAAAACGTTTGGGATGGACATAAGAGTGGGGGAATTTTATTTGAACCAACATAGATGAGTGGAAAAGAGACAGAAATATTAAACTAGCAAAACGGTAGGGATAGACATAAGAGTGGGGGAATTTTCATTTGGAAAAATATAGGTGAGTGGAAAAGAGATAGAAATATTAAGCTTTTGTGTGAGAGACTAAAGGGCGTGGTTTTCTTAGGATATTTTCCATTTTCCTATTGGTTGATTTCAAACATAGGAATAGAACAAAGGGCTTAAGGGGTATAAAAGCTGGCCGATGAGGTTTCGAATCTTCAGTTTTTTGAAAACTGTGAGTTAGAGAATTTAGATTGAGATTTTGATTTAGAGAACTACTTATTTTTAAACATAGTTGATTAAACATCCATTCAACAAAAAACAAAAGAGGTTGAAGAGGAGAGCAAAAAGAAGAAGAAGGAGTGTCTGGTCAAAAAGGTATGTACAATTTTGTATAATTAATTATATTCAGTTTCGTTAAAAATTAGATTTCATTTCTCTCGTTTCGTTTCGTTTAAGTTTAGTTTAGTTTAGTTTCATTTAGTTTCGTTTCTTCTTCTTCTTCTTCTTCTTCTTCATCTTGTTATTACGCGTAAATTTGTCCTAATCGTAAACGGTAATAGTGATTTTAGTTTTTTTTTTTTCGATGTTTCTCGAACGGGGATAAAAATTGATTCGGAAAATAAAAAATGTGTCGAATAATTTTGATGGAAAAGAATTATTCGTAGTTACATTTTATTATTCATCGAGAAATAAATTGAATTATCCGTCTATGCGTGTCATTCGAGTGATCCGATAATTTTTCTTATTTCATTTAGAAAAAAAATATCTCTATTTATAATCAAATGGAAAAAAACGGTATTAACGTAAAGGAATAAGTTTCGTTTAACATAAAATAACTCATTACTATTGTGTTATCTTATCGTGAATAATTTTATTGCATTATTGTTGTATTAAATAACTAACGGTGATATAAAAAAAACGTGTCAAAAGTTAATTAATAATTAAGGGGTTTTGGGTTAAAAATCGTTCAATTTCAATAACTCGTAATTTTGAATAGTAAGGGAATATTTTGTATAATGAAACAAAAAAATAAGAATAAGAATAAGAAGAAGAAACAACGGTGTTCATAAGTCAAGTAAATCGTAACCCTTTGCACTCGTTACTTAATACTGTGATTATTTAACTTATTATTATTACTGAATAGTAATAAAAATAGCAAATATAATTCGAACGCGTTTAAAGAGAACGTGTTAAAATATATTAATAATATTAAAAAAATTTTAATAAATGAAGTGTGAATAAAATAAAATTAAATAAAATAAGTGAAAAAAAAAAGAAAAAAAAACATAAAACGAGATAAAAGAGAGAAATGGAAAAAAAAAATTAGAATAATAAATAAAGCATCGAGAGGAAAACAATTCGATTAACCGAGATTTATCTTTTGTTTTTTTCTTTTTCTTACATATAGACGATAAAAAAAATGAGATTATATTGGAAGTCACTTCAAAAACCACCTATTTCGTAAGAAGATTGCAGTCAATCTTAAAAGCAAAATCTTTAACTTAATTACAACTAATACACAACTTAATTTAAGGAGTATTTCAACGTTAGATACTCAATCTTTATACAATTGTGAAATAGAAAATAATGTCAAGAATTACGATACAATGTCATTGAACATTTTAATGTATTATAAAAAAATGTTGAAAAAGAAGAAAATCAATGATTGATGAAAGTATTGGATAATGTTGATAGACTGAAAATTACAAGAAATGCGGATAACCTATTCGTAATATTATCAGCCTATCCACACATTTTTATTTAATAGAGCGGTTATCCGCATTTCATTGATATTTATAATACAACAACAACGATCTTTTTCCCGAGTAGTTCGGATAATTCTACATTATACGAACTCCGGTGTCAAAAGTGTTGTAGATGGTATACCATGTACAAACACACGGTTTTGAATGATAATGAGAGGTGCATATAGCACAAAAAATATTTGCAAAAAATAGGGAGTAGTGAGAAAAAATATGGCTATGTTGCCGCAAGGGGGTAAATAACGTAGGATGCGAAAAAACGACGAATCACGTATGGGTGAAATTTTTCGAGAAAAAAGACAAATTAATGAATTATATTAAAACGAAACCTGCGATTGAAAGAAAAGAATGTTATGGAATTGGTTTGGAATTGGAAATATATTGGAATTGGAAAATATGGTTTGGATTGTGGGATGGTAACGATCGAAGGAGGGAAAATCACTATTGTCGGATGTAACTTTAGGGGACATTTACGGTAATGTTGTATATTTTACATACGAAACCATAAATTTTCATTCTTTTCTTTCACTCGTGGGTTTCGGTTCTTATTTTTTTTTTCTTTTTTTTTTTTTTTTTTCTCGTCAGGGGGAAAAACCTTCAAAAGGCCCCCTGGGCCCGGTACCCAAATTAGTGTCGGATTTTTACCGACTAAAAAACCCACCTGAAACTAATTCTAACATGCAATGGAGGATAGGAGGTGCGGATTCGTGATACGCACACATTTCACGCAAAACCCCCCTGTCCCCGAATAGCCTGGCCGGTTTCACCATACTCTCACCCATTCATTCTTACCGTTCACACACTCAAACTTATGAATCTACCGCGCACTCAACGGTCTCCCTGAGGCGCGTCTTAATCTACCTATAACTATATAAACCCAGCCACCCGCGTCCAATGATGCACTGGCTGGGTGCACGTACTCCATGCATCGGCATGCCCAGTCGTACTTCAAGGGGAAGCGGCGCGCGAGACCAGGCAAGGCGCCGCCACGGAATAGTCAACCCTTTTTTTTTTTTTTTTTTTTCGTCAGGGGGAAAAACCTTCAAAAGGCCCACTGGGCCCGGATACCCAAGGGTGTCGGATTTTTACCGACAAAAAACCCACCTGATATTTAATTCTAACTCGCATTGGATGGGAGAAGCGGATCAGTGAAAAAGAACACAATGACAAACACGCGAACTCTCCCATCCCGAACGTAATAGTCAACCCTGACGCAACCCTGATGCAACCTACGTTATAGTCAAACAGTGTGTTTTACATGGATACATCTACATACACACGTGACATTAATTTAACACGTTCAGCAGTTACTGCCAATTTTTCGTTCACTTCAGGCCGCGGGAGTCACCGGTGACCGACACTCAAGAGATTTTTCAATAGGAAGTAACGCGCGTGGCCTTAACTGGTATTTCGTTAAATTCGCATAACTCTGAACGGGTTAAATTATTATTCGGAGTTCATATATTTTTATATATTTTATATATTTTTTAATTCAGTTTCAAATTATTTCAATACTTCATTAGGGCATTGGTTTTCTATTTGTAAATATTTTTAACTTAACGATACATTCTATTATACATGTATATATTTGTATTATACGTTTAATGTAAATATGACATTGTACAGAAAAAAAATTGCACGATAATGAAATAATTAATAATGATTCATATTCGATTATTACCACGAAATCAACAACAACAACGACAAAATTACAACATCAGTTAAATGTTATACCGATGAGAGAACAATTGGACAAAATTATAACATCGGTTAAATGTTATACCGATGAGAGAACAATTTGACAAAATTATAACATCGGTTAAATGTTATACAGATGAGAGAACAATTTGAAATCCTGGTGTTAAAAAGAAAAATGTATTTCTCGAATTGAATCTTTATTCAAATGGAAAGATGCAAGAAATATTTATTTTTATCAATAATTGTTCGTGCAATTTATATCAAATAGTTTATAAATTATGTTTTGACAATTATATATTGATTGTGTACTAATGTCTTACATGAGTAAGAAAACTTGTGATATTTATTAACTGTGATATTATTAACTATAATAATGGAAAAAGAAGAGTTCCTTTTTTTTAATTAGTTAATAATTTAATAATAATATTTAATAATTATACAAAAGTTATTTTTATACATATAAACTTGTGATATTTATTAACTGTGATATTAGAAAAGAATTTGTGTTTTGTAATATTAATAATTTATAAAAATGTTCTTTTGTTAAATCTTAATTATGTGTTATTATACTATTAATTGTTAATAACTATCGTGATACGACTTTTTAATTGAACTGTTATCG
>NW_025113107.1:16542227-16580384 GCF_010416935.1 Polistes fuscatus | reverse complement strand
GAGAGAGAGAGAGAAGAATAGTTTCATGTTTCTCGTTTCGATATTGCAAAGATCTCGCTAACAGATAATGGTCTTAATTACCGTCGCATCTTGTACACTCACACACATTTAACAAAACATTTATAATATATATGTGTGTGTGTAGATGTGTATTTTTATTCTTCTCACAAAGTAGGGAATATACCTCGACGAATAAAAGAACTCGTAGGTAAGAATAGAAAAATGACAGAGAAAAGATAAGAAAAAGTAATAGTGGGAAGAGGATGAGAGGACTATATACAGTAGGGGAGTTGGTTGAGGGATGGGGGGGATGACGATGATGGGGGTTGAAGGAGGAAGGAGAGTAGTAGCAGCAGCAGCAGCAGCAGCAGAGTTCGAAGATCGTTCGATTCCTCTTAGCCTCTCGCGCCGCGCGTTTGTTTACAAAAGATCCGTCGAGAGGTTTGAAGGGAGGAAAGGGAGGAAAGGGAGGGACACCCCCGTAGTGTTGTAAGAGAAAAACTCGACTGTGAATAATGTATATATATGTGTGTGTGTGTGTGTCAGTGTCTGTATATGTGTATGCTCGCGAGAGAAAAAGAGAGAGAAAAAGAGAGAAAGAGAGAGAGAGAGAGAGAAAAGTAGAAGTAAATAAAAGAACGGTGGAACAGCTAGAAGATGAGAGAAACGAAGAGAGAGAAAGAAAGAAAGAAAGAAAGAAATATATATAAAAAGAAGGGAAAGAGAGGGAGGATGACGCGAACTCGTAGAAGGGAAAAAAAGAGAAATTCGAGGATTCTCGAGGCGAAGAGTCGAGTGGTTGGGCGGTCGAATAATAGAGCTGCCCTTAATACCGTCATCCCCGTTGCGTCGGGTTAAACGAGGGAAGAAGAAGCTGCCGGAGGGGAAGGTTGCTGCTAGTGGTGCCTCTACTGGGCGATACTCTTGAAAATAGTAGTAGTAGTAGTAGTGGTAGTAGTGGTAGTGGTAGTGGTAATAGTAGCATCCCTGCTACTACCAGTAATAGTAACATTGAAGTACTCTAGTAGTGGTGGTAGTAGGTGGTGGTGGTGGTGGTGGTGGTGGTGGTTGTAGATTCGTGCCGAGGAAACCCGAGTTCTTAGTGGAGGGGATACGGAATAGAAGGGATGATAACATTTGTATCATATTTAACGCTAGAACGAGCAGGTTAAGGGGTGGAAGACACCCTCTCTACCTCCTCCTCATCCTCCTCCTCATCTTCCACCGCCAGCGTCCCTCTTTCTTCGTTTCCTTCGACCCTCTCTATTTCTCTTTCTCTTTCTCCTCCTCCCTCCTTCCCTTCCTCCCTGGGCACTCTCCTCCATCGGCCGAGTAATACCACTGAAATCAATACCACCACACTTTGCCTTCTATTTACCGAGACTCATCGTCCGTACACAAATTTATTGCTTGTCCCTGGCAGCTCGAACGGGCTCCTCCTCCTCCTCCTCCTCCTCCTCCTCCTCCTTCTCCTACTCTTACCCTCCTCTACCCTTGCCCTTTCTCCTTCTACTCTTCCTTCTACTCTTCCTTCTTCTTCTTCTTCTTCTTCTTCTTCTCTTCTCCATCGTTGTTTTCCTCTTCCTCAATTCTATCCTCTTCGTTCTTCTCCCTGCTACTCAAACCAACCAACAATCTCGCCACCTTCATTCCCTTTTCCCTTTTTCCCCCTCAATGACCTTATCGTTTCGCAATTACGATTCCTATACTACCCCGAGCTAATCGTTCGTTTCTAAACCTTCCAATCCCTCTCCTCCCCCTTGCGTCTCCCAGTATCTATCACCACGTCATATCAACCCTTTCATTTCTTTCTTTTTCTTTTTTTTTTCATTTTAATCATTATCTCTCTCTCTATTTCTACGCGTTTATCACTTTACACCAGTATAAATGAAATATATCGTAATAATTACTCGGAATTGTTGTTTCATACTAAATATTTTGTTTCTTGTTTATTCTATTTCGAGATAACTTCTTCTTATTCTTATGATAACTCTTTATCCAAAATATATAAAAGGAAAAATAGAAATCATTGGACAGGATAGATCGAATAATGGTCGTTTGCTTTATCCCAGCTAGCTTTAACAGCTAGCTGGCTAGCTAGCTAGCAAGCTAGCTTTTGATTACGAAAGCACTTTCGTACTTGCAAGGCCCCTTGTAAATTCAACGAGTAGCTAGCTTGCTAGCTAGCAAGCTTTAGACGCAGCAAACGTAGGACGCATGCATGCAGTTAGGTATTACTACACGACTCTGCATATACAAACTCTGTATGTGTGTGTGTGTGTGTGTGTATATATTTGTGTGTATCTCTTTCTCTGTCACACGGTACTATGCTTTACCCATTAACTTAACGCGCAATCAGAACGCGAGATGTACCTTAGAAACGAGTATCGAAATTAATAATGCATTCTACTGAAGGAAATGCCACTGTGTGTCGTCTCTCTTCTCTTACCCCCTCCCCCTACCCCCTCTTCCCCATTCCACTGCAACCACCCACCCACCAACCATCCCCACACTTCATCTCCTTTCGACTTAATCTAGGTCGTGTCACTCGCTTAGACGTTACTCTAACACTTTCGAAAACATACATCATACACTCACACACACACATATATATATGTATGTGTACACGTTTATGAACATATCACTATGATGGACTTTCTATAATTTTGACATTAATGTATTAACCCTTTGCACTCCGAGGCCTTTTTTCTCTTGCGCGAACCAGCAACTCGAGACGATTTCGGCCACAAATTAAGTAGACATTTTACAGGTACTTTAAAAACATTTATAAACAAAAAAAACTGATGTGTGTAGTTATGTACGCACGTAAGAAGTTATACTTCTTTGCCGTACCAAAACGAATATAACCTCAATAACCTCAAAAATAACTTCCAAAAATAACTTAAAAAAAAAACTGGTGTGTGTACTTATGTACGCACGTAAGAAGTTATACTTCTTTGCCGTACCAAAACGAACATAACCTCAATAACCTCAATAACCTCAAAAATAACCTCAAAAAAAACTTCAAAGAAAAAAAATAACTTCAAAAAAAAATAATTATTATTATCTATATATAAGAAAGAAAAAAAAAGAAAAAGAAAATATCAAAATATAGATATCAGTCCACACTAAATATAAGAGAGATATATCGAATTACTTCACGCGTCAACAGTCATGGCGCGGTTACAGCATTAGTTCTCGCTTCGATCATTTAAGTAAAGCAGCGCTGAGTACGATTAGTATTTGGATGGGTGACCCGCTTGAGAAAAAAAGGGAAAGAAGAAGAGAAGACAACTTCATGCCGTATACTTGAAATCGCTTTGCCGCGCGTCGTCAATACCGACAAACTTCATGGTGTCGTTTTTCCAGACGCTCGGAACAAAATCACTCCCCATTACATTTTCCCCAACGCGCCAAAAGAAGTATAACCTCAACAAGCGTATAGAAATAATAAAATATCATCAGTTTATTACATTTATATGTCGAAAAAAACAAAATTTGGTAAATACTACACTCTGTAATTAGTTTTGGTTGAGTTGACATTTGAATTCGGCCGGGCGCCGTATCGGCGCCGCTCGAGTGCAAAGGGTTAATATTAACCCTTTCGTTATTAGGGAATCCCTGATAGGGGACCCCATATGTAAGAGTAACTCCTATACGAGTTGTCAGGGTTGTAAAGACAACCCCACCCCTTCCTGTATATTACGATCAACAACCCCCATACGAGTTGTCAGGCTTGAAAACGTCCCATATGGAACGATCGACCACCCATATAAGGGTCGTCACCATGAAATTTTTTTTCTTTTTGGTTTACTTCATAGATTTTTTCCTTTCTTTCTTTTGTTTTCTTTTAACGAGACTATTGTCTTCTTTTTTTTTTGTTTACAGGACAGCGACGGGGAAAAAAGTGATCAAGACTTGGTCGTTGACGTAGCGAACGAGGTACAAATTTCGTATTAATTAATTGTCTTTTTTATTTATTAACAAATTTTATATTTCTAGTTTTGAATTAGTTTTTGAACATCGGGATTAATAGAATACGGATGATATTTGAAATTTGTATCGCATTGTTAATCGATAAGAATGTTCGTATTATATAAAATCCATGATTATTAATTGTGTACGAGTTTCTTTTGTTTTGTTTTGTTTTTTTCTGCTCGCAATTTAATAAATTGTTTAAGTGGATTCACGCGAAATTCGGATGAATGGAATGAAAAAAATCATGCCACGCGATTCGATTGAACAAATTTGGCTTTTGAAAAATATGAGAGGAATTTTTATAAAATTTATGGCAAAATTTGCGAATACAATAATATATTCGTGTACCGTAAAATGATTAACGATGTAATACAAACCAATTAGGTTATTTTTATATATATATTATTATTATTATATTATTATAATTTATATTATATTTTAATTATTTATATTTTATTATTTTTTTTAAATTTATTATTTTTAATATTATATTTATTAATTACTTTATATTTTATTTATTTTAATTATTTTATTATAATAATAATATATATATATATATATATACATCCGTGTAAAATAATTTCGAAAAAATAATGTTTTAAAAGATCACAATTGCAAATGATCGATAAATTCCGTTCAATATTTCGGTTCTTTTTGTTCTTTTTTATCTTTCTTTTTTTCTTTCAAAGAATGAAAATAAACGTAGAGAGATGCACGATATAATATATCGAGATTAAATTTGAAATAATAACAAATGACGATTTTATTTAAACAAAAAACAAAAACCAAAATATGTAGGAAGGATCATCACCGCACGCGAATGGCGAGCATTCGGATCCACGAGAAAATGGAACCCTAGAAAAGCATGGTGCATCGGGCCACATTGGAGGACCAGCATCGGGAGTAGGTTCGACCTCAGTCAAGGACAGACCACCTTCCCGAAGCGGAAGTTCTTCCGCCCGTAGTACGCCGTCTCTGAAAAGTAAAGATGTAAGATCTTGCGGAGAGCAAGCTTATTCGGTGACGATTACGAGGCGAGATTCTACTAAAACAGTAAATCCACAATAACATAAAACGAAAGAAAAACAAACTTTTCTTTATTCGTCAAAAAATTAATAAAATTCCATTATTATTTTTTTTTTGCTCGTAACGCGATAAATTAAATTTAATAAAAGAAAAAAACAAAAACAAATAAGTTTATCACTCGACAAAATTTCCATTTCCCGGTGGCCATGTGAAATTAATTCGAGCATCGCGTTGGATCGTCACCAGAAATTAAAGAAAGCCGGTTATCTCTTTGCTATATATATATATTTATATATTTATATATTTATATATATATATAGATATATATATATATTTTATTAAACACAAAATAAATATTGAAATTACTTTCAGGATGTTTTATTAACACGTTGTTATACGATTATTCGAAATGAAGAATTTCTATTAAACCGTTTCGTTACGAGCGCCGACTATAGTCGGCATCTGTGTTCATGTATACTGTTCATATATACGAGTGTCGATTATAATCTACAATAAGATTCTACTTTACACTCGTAGAATTATTTATTAATCTATTATACTAAAAGTATATTTAGAAGGCACGCGTAAATATATTCAAAGTATAAATGCAGACTTTTCACTACTTTCACTTGAAAGTAATTATCGTAACGAAAAGGTTTTGAAAAAAACGTGATAACGAAACACAACCTGTGTATGAAATAATAATAATAAAATTAAAAAAAAGAAGAAGGGGAAAAATCGACTGGACAAAAGTAAAAGTACAAAAAAAAGTAAAAAAAAAAGATGAAGAAATACGCTGGTTTCTTTTTGTTGCATTATGACTATTTGTATATTGACTAAACAGAGGTGAAAAAAAAAAGAATATCGCGGAACTAACAATACAGGTCGACAAACCGGGTACACCTGTGGCGGCGGCGAGGGGCTCGCGCAGTTGTACGCCAACTATGGGCGGCATCCCTGGGCCCTTGGCATCGCGGGTCTATCATCCGCCATCGTCGCAGCAAACGCCACCACAGGGTTATCAGGGCTTGCCATCCCGCGGCAATGAGCCGTCGCAGTCGCCCTCGCCCTACAACAACTTGCCCTACGCCAGACCATCCATGGTGACTTTCGATCCCATCAATCTCGTAAATTCATTACTTCCAATCAGTTTATTTGTTCGAAACAAATAATAAATATAGAAAGAGAGAGATTGAGATAGATAGATAAAGAGATAGAAACAAAATTGATAGAATCTCGTTGAAATGAAACATAATAATATATAACCATCATTTTTAATTGATATTTAATAACGTTGATTATATTTTTCCAGCTCGGTTTCGACGGTCACGTGAGGATACCCTCGAGTAACGGACTTAACAGCATTCCGGGTGGCAAACCGTACGTAATTCAATTGATTGGTATTCAGGTTATTAACAATTTTTGACAAGAACAAGAAAAAAAACCAATAGAAATAATGTATTTAATTGAGATGTATATATATATAGCTTGGGTAATTGTTCTCAGAGCATACTCCTTCCATATGAACGGCGAGGGCCAACTGCAACCAGTATCTTTCCCCGCGGAGGCTCTCACTGGACCAGGTATACCTCGTCACGCGCGTCAGATCAACACATTGACTCACGGTGAGGTCGTATGCGCGGTCACGATCTCCAATCCAACCAAATACGTTTACACCGGTGGGAAAGGGTGCGTCAAAGTTTGGGACATTGGTCAAGGCAGCAACATTAGCGCGAAACCTGTCTCGCAATTGGACTGTTTGCAACGCGACAATTACATCAGGTCAGTTGAATTTGTTCAAGTAGAATATATTATCAATGTGTTAGAATTGTGTATACCGAAATCTTATCTGTATTGTGTCCGTAGGTCGGTCAAGTTATTGCCAGACGGTAGAACGTTGATAGTCGGCGGTGAGGCGAGTCAACTGAGCATCTGGGACCTGGCCAGCCCAACGCCGAGGATCAAGGCCGAGTTGACCTCCTCAGCGCCAGCCTGTTACGCTTTGGCCATCTCCCCAGACTCCAAAGTCTGTTTCAGTTGTTGTAGCGACGGTAATATCGCCGTCTGGGATCTACAGAATCAAACGTTGGTCAGACAATTCCAAGGACACACGGACGGGGCTTCTTGCATAGACATATCGGCGGACGGCTCGAAACTTTGGACCGGGGGACTCGACAACACCGTAAGATCATGGGATCTTAGGGAAGGAAGGCAACTACAGCAACACGATTTTACCTCTCAAATATTTTCCTTGGGCTATTGTCCAACCGGGGAATGGTTGGCGGTCGGCATGGAAAATTCAAACGTCGAGGTTCTTAACGCAACTAAGTTGGACAAATATCAGTTACATCTTCACGAGTCTTGCGTACTATCGTTACGTTTTGCCTCGTGCGGCAAGTGGTTCGTTTCAACTGGCAAGGACAACCTCCTCAACGCATGGCGCACGCCTTACGGCGCCTCGATATTTCAAGTTGGTATTCTTTACATTTTTTTTCCCCATTACAATTTGTAATTTTTCTTCTTCTTATCGACCAAATGAACACCCTTTTGAGTGCTGAATATTCTTAACTGATGAAGTGATTAATAAAAAGTACTGTAGGATTCGTGAAAAAATTGGACTGACTCGACCGGGACTCGAACCCGGATCTTCCGCTTCCGAGCGACTGTTCTTTAACCATTGAGCTATCCAGGTCCCACCGTCCAATCTCTTCACGAATGCCTATTTAAATATTAATCACTTTATCACTAATGTGTGTCTGTTTTCGATGATTGGTTTTTTACTCTCTTTATCAGATTCTAATAATAAAATTATATTTAATAATTATTAAATTCAAGTCAAGTTGATAATAATCAACGTTACATTATTTTACATTAATATTAATTTTGACCAAAATATGCGTCAGCATTGCACTGAAAGAAGGGTTGTTCTTGATCGAACGACAAAGCATTTACCTGTTATCGTATTACCATCCCTATATTTGTTGTTTATTTATTTGATTAATTATTTTTTGAATTATTTGAATTCCAGTCGAAGGAATCCTCGTCCGTGCTTAGCTGCGACATTTCTGCCGACGACAAATACATTGTGACTGGATCCGGCGACAAGAAGGCCACCGTCTACGAAGTGATTTACTTCTAAGAAAACGTATGTCGTCTCTCCCGGGCAAGAAGAACCTTAACATTTTGTTCAGCCGTTCGTTACCGCTCGAACTGCACCGGTATCATCATCCACCACCACCACCACTTCCCCCTTTCTTTTTTTTTCTTTTCTACTACTTTTTCCCTTGTTCTTTTTTTTCCTATCAACAACATCAACCTTTTTCTCGAAACCTACCCTTGTCCTCCTCCTCCTCCTCCTCCTTCTTCTTCTTCTTCTACTTTTTCTTCTTCTTCTATTTGTATTCTTTCTCTAATCGAAAGAAGGAAGGAAAAACACAACAAGTCGCAAGTGAGAAAGTTTTTAGAAGCCTTAGGAAAAACTAGACTGTTACTATACTGTGTATATATATATAAGAATCTATATTGCGATAGAAATAATGTTTAAAACAACCACAACAATAATAATAACAACAACAAAAACAACTAAAGAAAGAAAGAAAGAAGGAAAGAAAGAAAAAGAGGAGTTGTACTCGATGGTATATTATGTGATACGAAGTCTCTCTCGGTATGATGATGATGATGATGATGATGATGATGATGATGATGATGATGATGATGTGTGTATGTATGGATCGAACGTAATTAAAATAAAGATTAATAATAATAATAAAGACAAAAACAAAAAAAATAATAAAAATAATAATGATAAAAAATATATAAGGAAAAAAACGCGTTAAGAGACACCGACGACCGAACCGTGTGCTGCGTGCGTGCGTGACCCGCGAAATCCCGAATTCGTGTGTGAAAAAGAGTATATATCTTTATGCAAATGTTGTGTGTGATGAATTATTATTATTGTAATAACACTTAGAAAATGGACTACACTGTGTGTCGCGCGTGTACACAACAACGACGAGAATATTAATAAAACGTGTTAACGAAATGTTCTTTTTACATTTTTCTTTGGGTTCTTTTCTTTTTTTTTTTTCTTTTTTTCTATTTTTCTTTTTTTGCAAAACGATATACGTGTTTCCCCGTGAAGTTTACAACAACAACAACAACAACCAACAATCAACGACAACAAAAAGAAACTCGAATAATAACATTCTTGCGAGTGAAGTTGAATATATGATTTTATATAGAAATACGTAAAACTATTAAGAGAAAGAGAGAATGAGAGAGAGAGTGAGAGAGAAAGAGAGAGAATATATATATACATATATATATGTATGAATATATTACGGAGTATCTCAATTATATTCCGCAGAATTTTACTAACATATTCTATGAGTAATAATAAAATTAAAAATGTAACATATACTAAAAGTAAGCTTTGGAATGTTTGATTTATATAAATTGTGTAATAATTAATTAATATAATGAATTAAAAACATTTAAGAGCTTGTATTATTATAACAATGTTATCATTATTATTATTATTATTATATACAATATTATATTGTATTATATATATATATATAAATATATATATATTATTTTTCTTTATTTTTTTTACACATAGTTATATATGTTAGTTAAAATTTAGCTGGGATTAAATATTGGGACACCCTGTATATGTATAAATATATATATATATATATATATACATACGCCCCCAAAATCCGTAAGGCCAATTTGAATAAAAAGATGACGAATCTGTATTAATCTTAACAATAAATTCAAATAATTTCCATTGCGCTTTTCAGCCGTTAAAAATAAACAAATTTCGTTGTAAAAAAAATTTTTTCTGTTTTTTTTTTTTTCTTTATTAAATCCGATGATTTTGCTTTCGTGTCAG
This sequence comes from Polistes fuscatus, assembly GCF_010416935.1. NCBI lineage: Eukaryota > Metazoa > Arthropoda > Insecta > Hymenoptera > Vespidae > Polistes > Polistes fuscatus. Next base: position 16,570,483 of record NW_025113107.1, on the reverse strand, counting down.
GATTTGCAACGACGTTTTTCTTTTAACCCCTTCCTCCCCCCCAACACCATTCAACGTGATTTCTGAAATCAACAAATTTTCATAATAAACGCGTCAAAATACTTACATGTAATTAAAATAAACAAAAGTACTTCTTTTTTAATACATTTTTTAAAATTTTTTATGTTTAATCGATGTGAACGTATTATTTTCTTTATTTGTGGATCATACGTTTCCATTAGTTTTATTCTTCAGTATATTTGATCATCAGGAGTAATCATATTGATCGAGATAAATGATTTTGAGATTTAATATTTTTATTTATTTTTTTTTAATTAATTTTATTCAAGACACGACGTATTTATCTCATACGAAATATGAAACAAACAATTGCTATCATCCACAAAATTGGAATAAACACTTGAAAGAAATCGTGTGGCTCTCGTCAAACGAACGATATTTGTTTGAATTATTTTGATATATAGAAAATAATCGTAAGTTCGTTTATATATTAATACGATACCGATCGATAATCAATTGGAGTAGTTAAATCAATATATTATTATCTTTATTTATCATTAATTCGAAACCAAAATGTTCTGTCCAATGAAGACACAAATATTTGTTTTCTTCTTTTTTTATTCGTATCTATATTATTTTTCTCTCGTCATTTATAAAATTATAATTCATTTAAATATATTATATCTATTATTCCAATATTCGAATTTATTTTACGTATAAAATAATAGAAAAAAAAAAGAAAGAAATACTCCAAACAAACAAACAAACAAACCACGCGTTAAAATCTCCACTCACGAAAGTGCAGAGAAAGAGAGAGAGAGAGAGAGAGAGAGACTTTCAATTGGATTTTAATCGTACCCTTTACGCGTTCCTGCTTTTATAATCGCGCATACGCACACACAGAGATACACAACAAGCAAGACAACACAACACAACACACTAATACAAAGATACATACATAAAATCATTCATTGGTATGTGATAGATGCATTTTATGTATTTGTGCAACCGTAAATTATTTACTTACGTCGGTTTATACGTGCTGGACTACAAAACGAACGAATTTGTATAAATACGTGTGTATTACGATGCGCGAGTACGTGTGTGCGTGCATTTGTGCGTATGTATGTGTGAGGATAAGGTAGAAGATGAAAGAAAGAAAGAAAAGAAAAGAAAAGAAAAAAAACAAGGAAAAAAGAATGAAAGGTAAAGAGATGTGGTGGGGGGTGGGGAGGTGTATTAATCGGCTCTGTGCGTGTGCGTGTGAGTGTATGTGTTGATACAAACTTATACGTTTTAAAACGTGAATGAGTGATAAATCTCTTTGTACAAAATTGCGTATAAAATACCAACAACTTCTATGATGATGATGATTATGATGATTATGATGATGATGATGATAATGATGATGATGACAATGACTATGATGATGATAATGATTATGATAATGAATAATGAATAATGATGATGATAATGATGATAATGATAATGATGATGATAATGATGATTGATGATTGATGATCGTTACTGATAAATGTAAGAAACAATTTCTCCACTAAAGAGAAAGATACAAAAATAACAACACAACACAATAAAAACCAACCATTGTAAAACTTTGTATTTGTGCGATCCACGTCTTGATAATTAAAACAGATATATATATGATGAAGATGATGAGAAGATAAAAAAAAAAAAGAGAATTATGTATGGAAAGAAAACAACAAGTATTAACAAAATCAACAACAACAACAACAACACACGTTTTACTATGAGAACCGCAAAAAAGATTTTAATTCTTAATATTTTATTCTTCTTCTTCTTATCATTCTTATTCTTCTTATTCTTACCAACGTGTCCCTAGCAATAATAATAATAATAATAATAATAATAATAATAATAATAATAATAATAATAATAATAATAATAATAATAATAAAAATAATAATGATGATGATGATGACGTGTGATACGATTGATGCAAACGCGCATTTATTTCATATTTTTATTTTCAATTGCACATCGTTGACGTGAGTTTTTTTTATCTAATATTTTTCTTCAAATCCAAATCTAACAACTCTCTTACAATCCGATATTTCATTAAAACACGAATCACAAAATCTGGGGATTACGATTCGATTTCGATTTTACCACCGGGCCCCCTACGTTTATTTTTATTTTTTTTATTTATTTATTTATACATTTATTCATGTATATATTGGTATTCCTTTTGATTTTTTCTTTTTTCTTTTTTCTTTTTTTTATGTTCCGACAACCGTGCATCCGACACAGTAAGTAAATTATTTATTCGTTTTTCAATCGAGTTTTTTTTCATTCAAGGTCACGATACTATACAACACAGGAATTTGTAAGTAGTTAAGCGATAATTTATTTTTTACGTAACGCATACACACACATACACACACACACATATTAGAATTTACGTGTGTATATACGTGTATGCACTTATAAGAAGAGAAACGTTATTTATAAACCATGAGAGATACAAAAAAATTCATAAATTCTGAATAAACGCATTTGTTTTTTCTATTATACCTTTTCTTTTTTTCTTTTTTTCTTTTTTCTTTTTTAATATACCCAGAATGGTAATAAATAAAAATCGAGGAAAAAAAACAACTTGATTGATTGATTAATTAATTAATTAAATAATTAATTAATTACGAACTACTTGGGGATAAAGAATAATCGTTAGAGTAGTAACGGTGATATTTTAGATCATTTTCGATGTATTTACATTTACGTGTAATTTCGTGTGTACAAGATCGTTAAAAACATTAAATGTTTATGCTCGCGGTATGATACTCTCTATTCAATATGTATTTACACGTGTATTGATGTGTACAAGATCGTTAAAAACATTAAATGTTTACAAGGTTTGTTTTGCATATTGCCACGTTGATGTAGAATTTTCTCTCTCTCTCTCTCTTTCTATTTCTCTCTTTTTCTCTCTCATTATTAACACACTCATTCTAAGTTCCTTCTTTCTCATTCTATCTTTTTCATTCATACATTAAACGCATTATATATATTTTCTCTTTTTCTTTTCGTTCTTTCCTTACTTTTTTTATTTCTTACACTCTCAACACACACATACATACATACTTACATACACAAACATCACACATGCTGCATAAATTGCAACAAATTCAATCATAGAATCGTTTTATCGTCTGTGTTTCTTTTCTTTCTTTTTTTTTTTTTTTTTTTTTTCTGAAAATTTCTCGTATAATATCATTTTCATTCATTATATACAAATAAAAAAGTTCGTAATAACACGTTGGACAACCATAATCCCTTTTCCCTCGACCCCGCCCCCCCCCCCACCTCCAGTTTCGACATATTTATAAAGTATATACTTACACCGTTTTTACAAAAAAAAAAAAAAAAACAAAAGCAACGGATGATATACAAATTTTATTCCTTTTTTGTTTGTTTGTTTCTTCTTCTTCTCCTCCCCCTGCTCCTCCCCTTTTCTTTCATTCTTAATTTTTGCCCATTTAATCGTTATTATTATCGTTATTATCATTATTGTTATTATCATTATCATTATCATTATTATTATTATTAATATTAATATTATTATTATTATTAATACTATTGTTAATATTATTATTATACTTTGTTCAAAACACATTCAGTCGATTAATTCCCCAGACGTTTCAATTTTTATGCTCGGTGCATCCAAACGCGTACAAAACATGCACTTTAAAACTTACACGCACACATTCTGCTGACAGTCGTACATCAACACACACACACACACAACATACACATACAGATATATTTTTATATATACGAATAAGCGTGCGCGCACGTATAACTCATGATGGCTTTGAAAAAGAAAAAGAAAAAGAAAAAGGGGGGGAAAAAAGATAAAGAGAAGAGAAAAAGAGAAAGAAAGAAAAAGAAAAAGAAGAAAAAGAAGAAAAAAGAAAGAAAAAAAAGAAAAAGGGGTTATCGTACACGAAGAGAAAGACTCGAAGTTTCTTCATGAAAATGTAAGTTCTTTCATGCATTATTTACCGTGGCCCCACCTCTATGTGTGTGTGTGTATATATATATATATGTATGCATGTGTATTGTATACGTATGTATATATGGTGTGTATGTGGTGGTTGTGTGTTACGTCTAACTATTACATTTGAACGTCTCCATTTCTCACGCTCGTATACACAATCTCACTTACACATACACACATACATCATACATACATATATACATATATGTATACGAGCTTCAACATATACACAGATGTATACTAAAGAAATACTTTTCACACAATGCATTCCTCTAACACCATTCACACATACACACATATATTCTTCTTCTTTACACATATATATTCAAACACACACACACACACACACACACACTATATATATTCAAACCCGTTGTATGTACAAACTAGAAAATACATAACGCAGCTCTACTTCCTTTTACAGCGATCGATTTTACAGGAAATGTACATTACAGAACGACGAATGAAGGAACGAACGAACGAACGAACGAACGAACGAACGATTCAGACGACGACGATGACGACGACGTTTTTATAATCTTTTTCTTTTTTCTTTTATCTTTTACGACGACGACGACATACTTAAATTTTACACAACACACATTTGTTGAGAGACGCCGCAACTTGGTTTTTTAAAAACTCTTTGGAAAGTGTTTGCTTATTTGTTTGCTTGCTTGCTTGTTTGTTTGTTTGTTTTGCGAGCCCAGATATATGCATGTGTATGGTACAAGTTTTACAATAATACAAATTCTGATCTTTGATAAATCAAAGTTTTTCTTTCCTTTCCTTTTCTTTTCTTTTCTTTTCTTTCTTTTCTATTCTTTTACACCAAAACGTATTAAACTTTTGTACAATTTTAATCGAATCGTACGATTAATTTAATCGTTGATAAACAAATTGAAATTTTGTTCTAATTCATAATTACTTATCGTTTACTAGTAATTTAACATGTTATGTTAATTTGATTCGGCAAATGCTTGAATTTGTAATTAAAAACTTGTAATATAAAGTTAGAGACAAAAGTATTCTTACAGTAATAGTAAATAATATGTGGAAATATATATAATAATTATAATATAATAATTATTTCATAAATATATTTTAACAATTATTATTACAAAATTTAATAATAATTGTTATAATATTATTACTATACTACTACTACTACTACTACTCCTACTACTACTATAAAAATACTTTTCTCCCTGACTGTATAAATAATAATATATTTGTATACTCGAACGTATAAAATGAAAATTCTCCATCATTATCCTTAATTATATTTTAATATTTCGCATTTGTCTTGTTCTTTCTTTCTTTCATATTAGGGGTTGAGGTGGGGGGAGGGGAATAAAATATGTATATATATATAATATATTTAAAAAAGAACAAAAAAAAGAAAAAAAAAAAATAAGAAATCTTAACAATTCGAAACACAACATTTAACAGAGAAGCATATTACTAAATAATAATAATAATATAATGTATCGATTAATAAAATGTAATAATAAATTTCTAAGTCACAACGATAATCAAATGTACTACTAAATATCAAACGATACACGAATTGGATTAACATTGAAAAAATACCAAAACAAAATTTAGTAACATGTAAAAAGATTGGAGTAGAAGGTTGGGGGGGGTTGGAAACAGAGAGATCATTCTCATAGATCGATGGTATTATTTTCTTTTTTTCTTTTCAAAGTATAGGTAAAATAATTTCCCCAATTTCTTTTCTATTTGTTCTCTCTCTCTCTCTCTCTCTCTCTCTCTCTCTCTCTCTTACTTTTCCATCTTCTTTTTATGGAGAGAATGAATTATGCTCATTTTTTTGAATTCGCAAACTGAATAACATTTGGTCGTAAAATGATGTGTGTGTGTTTGTATCTATCAGATATTTATATATATATATACGTATGTATGCTATCCAGGAGATAAGTAAGAGTATAATCAAAAGTTAACAATACTTAACTCGGAATAAATTCTTATTATCTCGTAGATGCTTACATTATTAAATTCTAATAAAAAGCTAGTAACAAACAGTTCATACAAACTTGAGTTTTCTCTCTCTCTCTCTTTCCTTATCTTTCTCTTTCTAATTTTATTTCTATTCCGATTATTCGCATACATACGCAGACAATACTTTTCCTATTGAAAATTATCTTCTTACTTAATCTTCATTTTAATCGTTATAATCATATACCCCATTATTATTATTATCAAACACGTGGATTTTATCGAAGTAATCTCTGATCAATCAATCATGGGAATAAAAAACTTAAAGTTCTTAACTACTTGACAAATGTTTCCTTTTCCATAATTGTATAAAACATAAATGAATAATTTGTCTTATTCCTTTTTTATTTTCTTTTGCATCATTTATGTTCCACACAGACACACACACACACAGCAGACACACATTAGTTTAAATCTATCCGCGCATCTATTTTATCTATTATCTCTTTTCTTCTTATTTTTGTTTGTTTTTTTTTCTTTTTTGATCGTTTTCTTCAAAACGAAACACCAAACGATGAGCACATATTATTTCTTTTTTTACGTTAAATACACGTATGAAGCCATTAATTCGCTCGTAATCTGGGATATTAACTCCACTTTTTCTTTTCTTTTTTTAATATTTTTTTTTCTTTTTCCTCTCTCTCTCTCTCTTTTCTTTTTGTTTCTTTCTTTCTTTATTTTAAGAATATTCTCTCGTCGACAATTTTTATTATCAAAAACCACATGGTTTTATTAATAATTCTTCTAAACTATTATTTCGTGTATTAAAAATAAATTTCTTTTTTTTTTTTTTTTTTTTAATAATTATATACGCTTAAATATATTACTAAATAACGCAAATCTTTGTATATAACTGTTTAAATAACAAATAATACGATATATTATTATAATAAGCGAGCGAGTTGATTTTTTTTTATTACAATTACTAATTGTTTTCTAACAATTAATTGGACAACAATTTTCTTTCTCTCTGTCGAATTAACTCTTTTACTTCTTTTTATTTTGTTTTTCACATTTTTAATTTTGTTCTTTCTTTCTTTTTTTCTTCTTTTTCTTTTTTTTAAAGAAAAGTTTTCTCTGTTAAGGCTCACAACTTTTCAACCCACCCACGTATACAATTTTGTCTTTCTTTTTTTTGTCTTTTTTTTTTTTCTTTTCTTTTCTTTTTTTCTCTTTTTATTTCCTAAACTTTTCTTTCGTGGAATTAATTATTAATTAGGCAAATGAATGGCTCATAATTGTTCGTATCTTAATCGTACATACGACAAACATATTCCTCGAGTATAAAGTAAGTTTTAACAACGCTACTTTAAACTCGTATAAAATTTGATAAAAGCAAGAACCGTTTGTTATACTTTCATATATACATATACATATACATATATATATATATTTTTTTTTTTCTAAATGCGTTAGAATTATTTCCTATATCAATATGTTTCTTCTTATTCTTCTCCCTCTTCTAATTTTTCTAATTCTTCATCATCATCATCATCATCTTTATTATTTTTTGTTCTTCTTTCTAATTTGGTCTTCGTTTTAACGAGAGAATTTCAAATCCAAAAATTGTGGCGAAAGACGTTCGAAAGACTTGAGAAAATTCGCAGGAACAATGTGCGTGCGTGCGTGCGTCTGTGTATGTGTTTTTTTTGTTTGTTTGTTTGTTTGCGTTTGTGTAAACGTGTGTATGTACTGTTTATATATATATATATAATAAAACTCGTTTAATCTTACAGAGATACGAAAGAGAACAAAAAAAAAAGAAAAAAAGAAAAATTAATGATACTATATAGTCGTGAATATAATTAATGATAATAATTCAAATGCAAGATGTGGAATTTAAAAAATAAAATAAAATTTCTTTCTTTCTTTCTTTTTTTCTTTCTTACTCTCTCTTATTCGAAGAAATGAATATTTGACATACTAATGGAAAATAAATCTATACGTGTATATAAAAATTTAATAAGTTGTGGATATCAAAGTTAAATCGTCTAAACGTTCTTAGAAATTGAATATGAAATAAACATTTACGTTTGATCAAATGATCCAGATATCCCAATGAGAGAAAAAAGAAAAATGTAAGAACACAATGAAACTAAAATAATAATAATTCGATTTAAAACTGTGGTTATCGTTTTTTAAAAATTATAACTAATCACAAGTGCGGTATATTAAGAATAATTATTATCGTATATGTGTGAGCATTTTCCTAAATTCCTAATGCTTCTTCCTTAGGCTCGTGCGTTCATTCCAAGAATATAATATTATTTTCTTTTTTCTTAAATGATATTTCTTTATGATTAATAATTAATTAAAATAATTCGCACAATTTGTTTCTTAAGTATCGAATTTGAACTTTGAAGATGATAGCATTTTTCGAAGATAAAATAATAAATAAAACAAATAAATGAAGAAAAAAACAAAAAAAAAGTTAAATCATTATGAATCTTGAATTTTATATCAACTTTTACTTATTTACATTAGTGCAATTAAAAATATTGTGTTCTCTCTTACATAAATCCAAAAGTATAACTTGCATTTTTATATATATATATGTATATTCTTAAGAATAAACGCATGAACCCATCTAACACGACACATTATTCACAATGTTATTTCAAACGATTCTCTATCATTGTTATTATAATTATCATTATTATTATTATTATTATTACTACTATTATTATTATTATTCTCAGTTAAAATAATTTACTGAGGTTGCGTCAATGGTTTAAATTCATGAAATTAATTAGCGAATTAAATTCTAAATTAACAAAATATATATATGAATATTTTTTGTCGCATAACATCCTTCTTCTTCTTCTTCTTCGAATGTGGGTTGGGTGTAGGGTGAGGGTGAGGGAGTAATGACCGGAGTAATGATAATCGCATAATTAGTAAAAAAGATCATTGGTAAATATGTTTAAAGCACAATAAGGGTGCTTACACGCGGCACTGACTTTTCTCTTTCTCACTCTCTCTCTCTCTCACTCTCTCTCACTCTCTCACATTCTCTCTTTCTCTCTAACCGCAGAGAAAAATCTATGCGGATCGGATACACACAAATCTTTTACACAATTATTACAAATTTAACGTGTTTATCTTACAAGAGTAAAATATCGCAATTCAATTATTTACCCCGTTATTTTTCTTGTGTTTCTTGCAATAATAATGGTGCCAGGTCAAAGTTATTCATTTAGAATTTGTCTTTCATTTTGTACAATAATATATATTTTCAAACTTATTTTTTCTGCGTCTTTTTTATTAAATATTTTTATTATTTTTTTATTTTGGTTCAAAATCAATTTTTTTTTCACCAATCGCATTTAATATAGAAACATATATACATGTATATATATACATATATATATATTTCTTTCTCGCACGTACACTCTCTCTTTCTCGCGCACGCTCTTGGCTGTTTTTTTATTTTTTTAATCGATTAAATTTATGCACCGATAAGTCGATATGATAAGAGTATTTCTTTCTTTTTTTTTGTTCTCTCTCTTTTTTTTTTACTTTTGAAAACTAATCGCGAGATAGACGTACCATACATACATACATACACACATGCATACATACATAGATTCATTCGTACACTCACACGCATGCACATGCATCCATACATACATACATATCATAGATTTAACGTTGATAATAACGAGAGCCTGGCACCATTACGTTTAATTAGATTACGAAACGCGTTAGTAGAAGAAGAAGACTCGCGCCAAGCAGCCAACCAACAACACATATCCGTTTCGTATTCCAATTTTCAAACGTAGAATATATATATGTACAAGTCGCGCTAGATAAATCTACTATGTATATCGGTATTATCTTACTAATCTTAATGCTAATTCATCTTGCTGCACACACATGACGTGGTCCATGTGACACGTGAAGACACTGGGTGGTCAGTCGCTGTCCGAGCCCACTATAATTTTTTTTCTCTTTTTCGCTTGCTTTGGATTAACGATTTCCTCCTCCTATAGTTAAATTAAATAAAAGAAACAATTGAACAAATGTGTAATCTCGTAGTGTAACAATAGAATTTATTTACCGTTTTACTGATTTTATTTCAGTAGACGTATCGTGTAAATTGTTTACCTCACTGCTGGATGTGCTGTCTAGGTGATACCGAATTTGTTTTTTCGAACTCGTCCTTTCCCTCGTGTTGACGCCAACTTTTCTATTTCCCCCCTTGGCCCCGCCGCCGCCACCCCCGCCACCACCCGAAGCAGCAGCGTGTTTTCTCGCGGAACTCGTAGGCGGGGGCGGAGGTGGTTCGTTTTCTTCGTTAACTTCCGCTAACGCGAACAGATCTCCATAATTCTTCCTCAGTGAATCGGTACCGGCAGCTTGGGCTTGTTGCAACGCTCTCTGCATTAGTTCCGTGTGATACAATTGTAACTCCGTAGAAGATGTACAATTCTGACGCAAATAATCTAAATGGCCTAAAACTTGTTCGCCGGTAGGTGGTCCAGATTGTTGGTGGTTTTTAGCTCCAGAACGTTTCCTTTTATTTGGACTAGTTGCAGGATAACGTGTACTTAATAGATTGGCCAATAATTCACCAAGTTTATCCTCGTAATCGCGACACCAGTAACGTAACGCTGTAACTACGAACAAGTCACCGTCCACGTTCTGACGCGTGAGTAGTTGTCGTAAAAGCTCCAAAGTTGGTCTGCGAATAAACACAAAAAATAAAATACATAACAATGATTTGTACGTTTTATATCTTACCAATCAATATATGGATTTATAAATATTGATTATTTACTTTTCTTGTTTAAGCATGAGCAATATTGGCGTTAATGCTTCCGCATGATCGCGAAATTGTAATTTCGGTAATACTGGGAAAAAATATTCGATGGGAAAATCGTGCGCAGATATTAATTGCCAAAAAATGATCTGCTCGAAGGTTTCCCAATTTAAGCTTGCCGTTACCAACGACGTGAAAGATTCTTTCTTCAACATTTTAAGATGACCTTGCATTATCTGACAAATTAAGTCTTGTAATTGACCCGAATCAATGGTCGATACGACCAAGTGCATTATCTGAACATTTCCAAGAGCCACGTTTGGAAATCCAGTGTATATGTCAGGCACCAAGTAACACATCATATATATGTTGTCTTCGTGACACAACTATAAAAAATAAAAAAAGTAAGATACAACAATTATGATCGATATAAGAATCGTTGCATTATTGATTTAATTTTTCAATAACATTTTATAATTACTTTTAAATCTGCGACTATACATGCGTCCAATTTTTTTTCTCTCTGCGCACAGAAGTCCTTATAAACGGAGGCTTTTACATCGTTTAACACGTTGCTGTAAAAAGCAAAAAAAGAAACACGTACAACTTTGATGTATGACGAAAACGACGACGAGGATTAAAAAAAAAAGAAACCAACAAAAATACTTCGAAACTAACCTTGGTTCCCTTTCTCTTTTCTCTTCTTCTCTACCCCATACTTTTAAAAAATATAAAAGTAAATATCCTATCCTTGGTTGAATAGAATTCATTTCAGCGAGTACTCTAGCTAAAAGTTTTCTCCTATTGTCTTCTTCTTTACACAACTGATAATGATTTCGAAACATAACAAACAATGGCGTGCTTATACTATCAGTCAATGATTCTTCGTTTAAATTATCCGATGGATATATCTGTGCTGTTATTTGAATTGACAGAATCGTCGACAAACAAGACGCTAAACCTGGCACAGTTTCTGCATCTATTTCGTCTTCTACGACCATTTGTACTATTCTTTCAACCGCTTGACATTTAATTTCATTATCACTTTCACTATGTAGGCTTCCAATGGCAGTTCTCAATTCTTCCGGTTCTAAAATAAGATTCAACTGAGAGGTGATGTCTTCCTTTTTAGAAACGCAATTTGCATTTTTTTGTTCGTTCTTAAGTTTGACCGTAGCCAAAGGTACATCCTCTTCGTCTTCCTCCTCTTCTACTTTTGTAACTATTCTGTAAACATATTTATATATAAATATATATATATATATATATATGCATTTTAAAAATACATTTAACAAAAGAAGAAAAGGAAAATAATGCACGAGATAATTTATATTCGATAAAAAACTCAAATAAAAACCTTAGTGGCATTTCTTCTTCCTCGTCGCTGAATGCTGGTTCCGGATCCTGGCCCACGTGATTGTTTTCTACTGGCGTGTTTGTTGTATTATCCGTGATAAACCCTGAATTGAGATCCTTATTAAGATCTTCCATTTTACCTGAATATATCGGAACCTTATTACCTGCTTAAGAACATCATGCGAGAACCAAAGTTAGTAAGCGTTGAATGTGCTGAAAGCTAAATAACAGTGACAAAGAACTACAGCGGGGAAAATATAAGATGCAAAGTTAGTAATAACTAGTTTGAAAAATAAGCAATACCTTTCAACATTTTATAATGATGCACAAAACAAAATGTTAACAAGCACATGTTTAAATGCTAAAAAATAAGGATATGGAAATTACGGACTATTAACAAGCTTATCTACATAGTGGTTTACAGTAATGATTATATTATACAAAGCTAATCAAACATAAGATATGGAAAATAATTTCACCTAGATCTGCGTTAGGTGGTAAGCAAAATTCCTTGAAAGTTTCTCTAATTTTGTTCCTTAATTCTCTATCCAATTTCGGACTATCGAATAGCGGATAAAGACTAGGTAATACGCGTTTTTCCAAAATTTGTCTCAATGATGAAAATATTCCGTTTCTAACTTTTTCTGTCAGTGCCGGATAAAAGTTTGGTATTATCTGTAAAAAAAAAAAAAGATTTAATTATTATTTACTCATGGCGTATTTTTGGGAAATCGTTGTCGCACGATAAACACAATAACGTATTCAAATAAACTTACTCTGCATAAAAAATCTAATAGCGTGGCAGTAACAGGTGGATGAGATCTCATTGAATTATGCATGACAAGAATAGCAGGCTCGATATTCATTATATTATCTTTCTCTGGGTCAAAGAAAAGCCAATCATAAAATAAAGCTAGTTTGGCGTTACTCGCAGCTACCGTAGAAGTACAAGTAGTGAACAACCACCCTATCACCGCCCACCGAGGTATTATATCCGAGCATAATAGTTCATTGGTCGGGTGTATAACGCCGACAATAAAACGTATTAAATCACACCTCAAAGATTGTGATTCGGGTGTTGCCAAGTACTGTCTTTGAAACCAATCTTGATAACGTTTGTGATTTCCAAAACGAACTTGACTCGTTAAAAAAACTAGTTTCCTTTCCATATCCGGAGTAAGCCTGGATTGAAGAAACCTTCGAGATGTCCTCGTTTGTAAGAGCTGAAGAATTCCACTGAAGTTCGGAGATAAAGATTTTGGATTTAACAATATATCTTTCCAAAGTGCTTCGAACTCCGGTATCCTCGCAACATTTTGTAACAAACGCACTAAATCCCTGAAAACATTGTTATACGATTAAGTATAATAAAATTAATGAAATAATATAAAATAAAAACAAAAATATATATAATAAATAAATAATGTACCTTCCGATAACTAAACAGTCCACTATCCTCTCTCTTAAAAGGGATACCGTAAAAGCTACTTCCTTTTGTCGAAGACTGGTCAGAAGAGGACTGTTGTGATCTTCTATTAATCGTAAATACGTATAAACAATAGATGCCACCAAAAAAGGAAATTTGTCCAGCCATGGCCGATTTTCTTGAAATATATCCAAGAGGGCCTCGACTAGGAACAGATTCTTTTGAGAGATATCTCCACCAGCCGCATGTCTCAGTAAAGTTAAACAAAGATTATCAACATTAGCTACGCTAGTCCTTATCATTTCACGTAACAACCACAAAAGTTGACCTCGGGAAACATCGTTCAGTCTGAGATACCTTTCGAGTACCAACTGATTAAGATGTCCCAACACAATTGCAAGACCGTCTCTGGTTATAAGCGTTAAGTCTCTATAACTTTTAGAGGCATTCTGTTTATCCGTTAAAATAACAACTACCAATCCCAAGGAAACTTCTTCGTGCGTTTTGTCTTTGCATACTGCATTGTTCAGCGTATCATGTGCTTCCTTTTCCGAAAGGCCTGTAGTCAGATTTTGAAGTACGGCATAGCATCTTTCAAATTTCTGTAATCAACAATTACACGCACCCACACACACACACGCTTATGTATATATATAAATTTACACGTATATGTAATATACGACATTTAATAAACATTTATATTGAAAATATAAAATGCATTTTCTTCTGTTGTCTTCTATTTTTTTAATAACACTAGCGATCATAATGCAATGACATCAAGATTATAAAAAAAAACGGGATAGACCGATCGAGTAAAAATCACGAATAAACTAATAATACGAAGGGAAGAAGTAAAAAAAAGAATAAGAATAAGAATAAGAATAAGAATAAGAATAAGAATAAGCATAGTAAAGAGATTTAAAAATCCCGCTAAGACGCGTAGGTTTGACAGTAGCGCCACGCAGACAGCGACGTGCGCGACCGTCGCAACAATGGCGGAGCCCCTCGCACTCGATACGTATCCACTGACTATTTCAAATATTTACGTTACCTCTTCCAGGTCGTCCTTGTTCTCGATGCAGGTTGTAGTGAGTAGCCGTGAGACGGGAGTTTTCGTTTGTTCCATCGTTGCTGGCTGATTCAGGCCAGATTCCGTAAATCGTCGTAGAAGGCCCTGTTGAGCCCTCAGCCCTCAGCCCTGTGCCTCTGCTCGCTTGTGCTCGCCTCTGTGCATCGTGATCGTCTCGCTGCTTGTTCCTTCTATCTCTATCTCTCTCTTTCTCTTTCTCTCTCTCTTTCTCTATCTATCTATCCCTTTCCTTCTCTCCCGTCTCTCTCTTTCGAGTTCGCTCTCTCTCTCCTCTCTTCCTCCTCTCTTCCCCCTCTCTCTATCGGTCGCGCGGTCTCGCCACTCTGTTTATTCCTCGGACCTCCCCGACTCCGTCAATCGTTCAGATGCGATTGCGCATTGATACATGCGCCTCGCAGTTCCTCGGCCTCGCTTCGTGACGCGGTGCCTCCATATCCCCACCACCGAGCCTTACTTCGACCAATAGCCGAACGCCGACCTGCAAACACCGGAGCGCAGCGCTCTGAGACGAGAGAGGAGAAAAGTAGTGCGCCACGACCGTATTGTTTAATCCTGGTGCCCCTCGGCTAATTCTCAAATATTACTCGCGCGCGCGAATCCGCTTTTCTTACTCTTTCTTTAACGAATTTACTACTTTAAAGTATATGCTCCCTACTTTCCCGCCTATTACATTTGTCCTACCATTAACACAAAAGATCGTATATTTTTATTTTTATTTCTTTGTTTTATTTGTACACATCGTTTTTTTATTATTTAATTATTAAGAAATTTTCTTTTGAATTATTTTATATGTTTAATTATATTTTGAAATAAGAAAAATGTAAATAAAATCTAAAAAGAAAAAAAAACAACGGAACGTTTTAAAAATCAACATTAATTTCTTATTCGTTTTATCGTATTTGGATTGTACACGTAAGTTTGCTTCCAAAAAGGCGAGTTAAGATGATTCACAAGGAGGAGGTGATTCAAGCGTAAATAACTTGCCTAAGCAGAAAGAGAGTATATTATCGGAAAAGGAAATATCAAGGTAGAAGAGAACGCGTTTAACGAGAACTTAAATAATACGTGAATTGTTACGTTCCTGAATTCACGGAGTGTGCGCATGCGCGTTATAACGCGCAGATGCGAAGTAAACAAGTGGGGATAACGAACAGTGAGACTAATCGCATCAAGTCACTCGTTACAAGCAGTCGTAAACGACAACGATGAGAGAGAGAAGGGAATTTCTGTCGTTCTGCTGACAAATGAAAAGATCATTTGTATTAATACGTTCACTCGTCATCCTATTAATTTTTTCTATTCATTTATCAATCTCTTTTGTGTCTTTCAAGAAATTTCTACCGATAATTAAAGAAGGTTTTCATTAAAATCCTCCATATATTAATTTAATTTCGATTCGAGTTGAATTTTCGAAACTTTAATATTTTGATTTGAAAAGTTTTAGTCGAAATAAAACTAGTGTGACTACTCTCATCCGTGAATGGAATGTGGTCCTTGTAATTATTCCAAGAATAATATTTCAGTGGAAAGACGATAATGAATAGGCATAAATATATTGTACGTTAATGTCTAACAATATGCGAAAGAGAAAATATTTATATACGTATAATTTAATAGGATTGTCATTATTATACCATTACTATTAACATTCGTCACGAAACGCTGTATAATATAAGCAGGAATGTAAAGTTATTGATGCATGATGAATGCATCGATGATGTACAGCTGTTGTTGTTATTGTTATTGTTGGTTATTGTTCTTAATTGGTAAAGAAAAATATTATAGATCTTATACATTACACAGTGTAATATAATTACACTATTTTAATGTAAGCAGCAGCAGGTCAAGCATATAACCGCGAGAGGTCAGCGTGCTAGGTTTGTAGAAAAGAACGCAACAATGTGCGTAATGAGTATGGCTGATGCCTTGGCCACGTGTACAACTGTAGATTCAAAGCTATATAATAACGATAAAATAGATTAAACAAATATTTGAAAGAATACAATGTTATTTCTTTGGTTTTTTTTTTTTTTTTCTTTTTTTTTTTTTTTTTTTTTAATTTTTATCATCGAATGCAAACGAATGAAAACGGGTCGTGAATGAATCACGCTTTACAATCGTGGAAATATTTTCAACTATCTTAGCCAACAGTTGCGGCATATTACTTTTTTTCTTTCTCTTTCTTTCTTTATTTTTCTGTTTCTTTTTCTTTTTCTTCCTTTGAAAATTAATAATTCAAGAATATTATTTCCTTATAATCGATACAAAATCGGGATCACAAGATAAAATCTCGAATCGATCGAAGAAAGAAACATTATCGTATATTTATTTTGCTGATACAATGTTAAATTTGTAAATATTTTGTGTATATAAATATATGTAAAAGAAGAAAAATAATAAGAAGAAAAACAAATAAATCACGCGTTTCCTTTTTTTTTTTTTTATCGAATCAACAGTTTAAGTATGGTTAAGAAAGTATTGTTCGATAGAAGAAATATAGGCATCGTCGATATTCGAATAAAATATTTAAAAACTCTGTGTATTATCCTAGGTCAAGCAAACAAGAAGAAGAAGAAGTTGCGTTATCTACAAGTAGAAATACTAACATAAGAGTTTAATTCCTAAGAGTTAAAGAAAGAAAGAAAGAGAAGATTTATATTTAGCTTTACCGAATGTGATGAGAAACGTATTGAGAAGAAAAAACAAGAGATGGAAGAAGATTGCCAGCTCAGCTCAGCTCAGCTCATTTCATTTCATCGCCTCGTCTTCTTTATTTAATCCTAAACTTTTACTAAAAACATTGTTGATATTTAATATTTAATCGAAAAAAAAAAAAGAAAGAAGAAATATTACGAAACAATTACAAACAGTTGAATTAGCATTTTTAGATAATTTTCCAACGATAATAGCATAATAGTTTTTTTTTTCCTTTTTAAATTGTGAGAAGGATAGTTTGAAAACGAGTCATTGTTAACTGTAAAGTAATACGATAAGAATAATTGGGAAATGCTTAGAATAAATTGAGAATAGGATCAGGTTATTGGAGAAACCGTATCATTGTGTTTATAAACTTGTTGGTAAAGAAAAATATAATAATCTGGTAAAAAATTCTACGTCATAATTGTTCTCGATTAAAACAAAACCCTAACCGCGAATCTAAAAAGTCTTATTAATGAAAATAACATTATTATCATCATCGTTATTATCGTCATTGACGACAACGACGATAGCAACAACAACAAGAGACCGTTAAAAACGTAATAAAACTAGCATTTAGTATCAATCTTTAAATCGCAACTAAACGTTTAACTAATATTATTTATCGTTGTCGATGATTAAATTAATTATATTGTTAAACTCAAACCCCGTTTTTTTTTGTCGTTACATAATTGTATTTATTTTGTAAGATAAAAGAAAAAGGAAAAAAAAAGAAAAGAAAAAAGAACAAAATGTTTAACGTAAGTTGGTTGTTTAGTACAAGCAAATACCGCAAGAGGTCAGCACGTACGTATATGTACATGTGCAAAGTATGCAATATAGCAATGTGCGTATATGCAAGTATAGCTAATAAGTATGGTTGTGAAAATCTTTCGCCACGTGTATATAGTGTAAATTTAAAGCTACAATTTAATGAATACTCTAACTACTTATATATACACACATATATATATTACTTTCTGTAACTATTTAAGATGCCATATTGGCTAATATTTTGCTTATATTGCACAAAACAAAACGGGCTATTATAATAAAAATGTAATTTTAAAGATAAATTCTTTTGTTGTTTTGTTTGTTAAAAAGGCAGTGGTTTATCAGTGCATTCCACAATTTGTATATGTGTAAAAGTATTTGTTGAAATAAAAATGTTTAGAGACTACAGTTTTAGAGATTCGAGATTACTGAGATGGAATGGAATACAAAAATAGGAAGCACGATGGTTACAAGTGTTGCAGCACTCTTTTAAGTAGCAATTACTATTTTATACAATAAATCAAAGTCAACTTTATCGATAATGAAATAGCGATTATTTAAAATCTGCTATTAATAATCGCATGACCTCTTTTGCTTAATGATAACTAACATTAATAAGCATTTCAATCAATGACACAGTTATTCAATAAAAAGAATATTTTTCTTCAAACTAATGAAACATAAGTTGCTAGAGAAGCAATGGCTATTGATAATAATAATAATCATTATTTATAGATGTGAAATATTCATTTTGTAGTAGATTAACCCTTTGAGTGTATGAATGCATATATATATATATATTTATTTGTTAATACGAATGCAAAGAATGCAATGTCAGTTTGCATATTGTCGTTATTACTTTCTCTTTTACGGTTTTGAGGAATATTAACAACACCTTTTCACACTCCTGTATCAACAGCACAGTGTTCCAAAGTGGTCATCCATTAGAGTACTAACTATGCCTATTATTGCTTAATATTAGTGATTTAACTTTCTTGTGAATAAAACTCTTCTTTCATTTGGGAGAACAACGATTATAATTTATTGTTAGCTGCACCTGATATAATCGATCGACGTAATTCATGTCAGCAATAAAATATTCCATCATCCTTTGGAAGCGCTTCAATCAAGAATATTTTTCAGCACTCAAAGGGTTTAAATGAAAAAAAATATATATATTGCGATATACATGTACGCATATATATATATATATATACATATATATAGATCGTAATGTATAATAATGATTAGTTTATTGTTTGTAAATAATTTTACTTGATACATGCAGGTTCTTTCATTTTCATAAATAAATATTTGATTCATCGACACGTTGAATGAATATTTTTGATAATCTTTTTTTTTTTCTCTCTACGTATACGTACGTTACACAATATACTTAAATTGGTACGGCTAGTATTTTTATTTTTTCCTTCAAAGTTGCATTTGCGGTCCTTACACAGTTTCGATAGTAATTATAATTTTTTCTTTTTTTTTTTTCGATTATGCAAATGCAAAAGAAAAACAAATCATACAACTATCCCCCCCTTAAGAAGGCCTGCAAGTTCTTCATTGTTTTAAATAAATATACTTAAATACTTTGATATTGGCTAGTATTGATTTGAATAACTCCTAACTAATACGTTTATTAGATCAATGCACGTACGGACGATTACATGCGTCCGTTTTTTGTTTTTGTTTTTGTTTTTCTTTTATTTTGCATACACGCACTTGCCACACATCGATTTGATGTACATCAATGAATGCACTTTTTAAATTTAAAAATCAATTGATCTCGCTGAGATTTTAATGTGTAACGAAACATACTTCCTATTTTGACTTATACATAATACGTTCGCGATCGGCAGCCCGTTTACTCGTAACACATTTTAATGTGTGCCGCTGGTAAACGGACTATACACAAAAGTTGCACCGACATAATAGAATTATTTACATTTCATATAATAAAGAGAAAAATGAGAGCTATTAAACTTATGGTTGCACTTACTATGAAATTGAATTAATGGTAAATTTGGTATTTATCCTTTTTTTTTTCTTTTTTAATATCATCATTTTTTTTTTAATCATTTTTTCTTCTTATTCTTTTGCATTTGGCAAATTGCATTGCGTAATTCGAATATGCGTAAATTGAAGCATTATGTTTTACAAAGAACTATAGATCGCTTTTGTATTAGCGCTGCTTTTTTTTTTGTATTTTTTCTTTTTTTTTTTTAAGGTTTTTTTCTTTAAATCTTATTTCCCGAATATTAACCTCATAACTTGGATATAGTAACACTGTATTAATGATTCCCATTCGTTTACTGTGATATTAATTTTTTCTACAGCTCTTGTACATAATTCTTTTATATGTATGGATGCAATGCCAATGCTCTACCACGTAGCCCTCTTTGGCCGCCAACTCCACCCTTTGGTATAACGTATCCACCTGCATGTCTTGTTGTTCCTTCTTCTTCTAAATTACCATTACTTTCTATTAAGTCGCGTAATGGCCAACAAGCGAGGTGACGTGACTTTCCATGACGTGCTAAGACATGATACCCTTGCCTACAAAATAGAAATATATTAAACAAGTTACGCAGAGATTTATTCACTTCTTATAATTAAATATTTAATCGTGTCCAATTATGTATAGTTTTATACCTCGATGATATAAGTCCTACGAGTAATGCCCAATGAGCTTTATGGCCTCGCTTCAAGCAAGGAGCATGATTGAAATCTGAATCGTATGGTATAAGCACCATAGCTCCATGAGCTAACGCATGAGTTAAAGTATCCGGACATTGTTGTAAATCGACCAAAATATCCGGTCTATGATCGGGCAAATATTCAGCAGCCAAAGTACCCATGAAATCAACACTGTATACTTCTCCGTGTTGAGTGAAACCTCTTACCCTAGCTTCTGCTAACAATTGACTAACAGAAACAGGTTTTGTATATTCTTGAGATGCCATTGCGAGGGCTACTAAACCGCATCTATTGAAATGAAACGCAACATTAATGGAATACTAAAGAAAAAGTATTTTTCTTATCGATAATAAAATAAAACTCACTGTGGTCCATCTTGCAGAATAGGTTCGACTTGACAAAAGTAAGTCACTTCTGCATCCTTCAATTCATTACTTGTAATTAATTTTTCTATTTCTGCCTCTGCAGACGTAAGTGTGATTTTAGCCCAAGGGGGCAAAGAATCGGGGTCGCTCACCTCTGTTTTTTGGCACATAGGTGCCTCTGTTAAATTTGTTAATGACAGAGGTGGTGCTGGCATCTTTTAGCTTATAAATTGCTTAGAAATAATTGCTGTTTTTTTTATCGATTTCAATATATATATATATATATGTATATATATATATATTTAATCAAGTACTAAAGAATGTTAATGATGATGATTCAATGACCCACTGAGTAACACGTATTCCATAGAAAAATTGCAAGTTGTAAAGTTCAATAGCTTTGGTAACAAACATTATGCTTAAAAATAGCATAAGTCATGGTTATGATTAATTCAAGACGAAGCAAAATAAAGAAAAAGGCCCGCGAGAAAGAGAGTGAAAGAGAGAATTAAAAGAAATTCACTTAGGTGATTAATATTTCTTTTATCTTTCTCGAATTATTTAAGAAACTTTAGAACAATATCAACAATGTTTATAAAAAGGCTAACTTCAATCTAAAAAAATATATCATAAAATACGATTAACTTTTTCCGTGCTTTGTTATTTAACGATATATATAACCGTACGAAGGATTAACATAAAAATATAATAAGTCACTCGGTTTAACCTTGAAGATGTAAGAATTCGATTTAAATAACAGTTTCTGATTTGAACAATTAACTAGAAACTAATTGTAGATTCTTCTAGTAAATTTGAGAACGATCCTATTTGTCCTGTAAAATGCTATTTCAAATTGGATCCTTTGTTAATAGATTGAGATTTACATGTGCGCGCGCGCGCGTGTGTGTGAGAAGTTGTACATAGAGATACGTAAAGAATTATGTGTGTGTGTGTATGTATGCATGTATGTATGCTAGATAGTTTCCAGGTACGTGTGATTTCACATTTTGTAAGAAGTTAAAAAATAACATAAGACTCGGACGATTTTTAATGGCAGTGCACTGCACATTTGACGACAAATAAATTAATAATCAATCATTTCCGTAATTTTTACGCAATTGCGTGTTACGTATTATCGTTAAAATTTGCTCATTTACGAGTGTACTCGATTAGAATGTTAATTTTTGGATTTTAAATGACGAGTGATGTACGATATTTTCTCTCTCTCTCTTTTTTTTTTCTTTCTTTCTTTCTTTCTTTCTTCCTTTCTTTCTTTCTTTCTCTTTATCCGTTTCGTCGCGAAGTTATATGACAGAACCAACAACAAGCGGAAAAAAAAAACAAGCTTATTAGTATAATACGATTTTGACGTTCGTATTCCCCTTTCTTCCGTTCGATGAATAATGCACGTTCATTATGTAATTTTCGAATAAAACAAATGTATTAATAAACGAGGATAACGAGACGCGAGTTTTACGATGTATCCATCAAATACATTTTGCGATAAACGTAACCGCATTAAATCGCCCAAATATAATGACTTTTTCTTCAGACGACTTCTTAAACTGGCATGAGTATGCACGAGTACTGCGACTCACGGCAAACCGAGACAAAGCATTACACGGATCACTGCAGACGACGACGTGTTTCCAATAACCAATGAAAAACACGGATTACTAGTGGATAAATATGTCTCCATCTTGTTGCATTATGCACTTATAGGGATAATAACTAAATTAACAGGAACATTTTTAGTTATATTATATATATATAAAAAGAATTTATGTTATATAATTATATTTAAATAAATAATAATATTATATAAACATGTGTGAATATTGTAAGAAACTGAGACAATGCATTACACGAATTTCCAATAACCAATTAGAGGCACGGAATACTGACACAAGTGAAAAGGTAATAATAGCAGTTTACGAGATTTTCTTATCGTATAATATTATTTATATTTAATATTAATTATTATTATATTTATAATTCTCTCTATATGAAAGTAAAAAATATATTGACATTTATATTGCTTCAATTATTTGCTATGAAATATGGGTCAAAATTTGGACAAATAAAAATGCAAATGCTAGAGAATAAAGTTACGGATTAAATTTTGTTGGAATATTTTTTGTTTTAATATTGGTAGTGTCTGATCAGTGTTGTGATATGTCAATTCTTGTTGTCAATGTGTAATTATTTAAAAAAAATGAAAAAATATTTATTTATTAACACTTGTACTTAATTCTAATAGTAGAATAATTTATATTAAATATGTTACAAACATAACCTTTCTGCGTATAATGCAACTCCAGCGCCTCTCTTGACTGTATGCATTATTATAGTTAACAATGTAAGTATGAAATATTTTTGCAAGTATAATTAATTTTTACAAATAAAATATGAGATAATAACCTGATTGATATAATCAAGAATTCTTACGAAATTCCAATCTCATTTTATTTGATATTTTTATTGCTGACACACAATAATATAAATAATTATTATTTATTTAAGAAAATGGCCGAGAGTAATTCCAAAACGTCAAAGGATATGTCATCCTCTGTGACAGAAGATACAGAAGAAAAGACAACAGCAGATATTAGTCGTTACTTTAATAATGCGCCACGTACGATTTTTGACGATATCGTAGCACCAAATCAACAAAATTATTTTAATAGCCCATCAGAATCAGAAGATAATATTTCAGGATTTAATTCAATTTTAAATAGTACACCCAATGATTTGTTCTCCGTTGATACTTTAATAGATAATGACCGAATGTCTGATCATGCAACGTACAGCGATTTGCACAGAGATGCTTGGATACCATCTGAACGTACTCGTAAAATATTACGCTCAGTTGCTACCTCAACGGTTGGCACAACCTTTCTTGAAAGAGACAATTTAACTATGCCAGGATTGGCATTACAAGGAGATATGCCTGATTTAATAAAAAATGGTGTTGCACATTTTCTAGGAGAAGACGAAGAGATGCAAAGAAATGTACTTACTGCTTCGGACGTCACTCAAGACGAACGCGGATTGAGAAAATTAATACAAACCGGTTGTTACAGAGCTGCCATTAATTTGTCAGGAAGACTTATTTCAATCTATGCTCAAGGTTATGGAAAAATAAATCAACCGAGTAAACATACTCCACATTCCTTACAATTATGGTACACCAGACTTTCCTTGTTAACTAAATTGAAACAGAATGAATTGTTGGAAAAAGAATCTAAGCCGTTTGGAGATTTGGATAAGCCAGACATGTATTTTACATTTTATCCAGAATTATACGGTACCAGACCAGGTTCCATGGCTTCGTTTGCTTTCAGATTACTTTTAGCTGAAATTCCATATTATTATGGTAAACCAAAGGAAGCATTAGACAAATTACACAAACTTTTGAGCATAGTCAATGAAATACTGTCAAATTTACAAGCCGATCTTACAGGAGACAAAATTGATGCCAAAGTTACTAATATTGAACAACAAAAAGATGCTATTGTACTGTGGTCACGCAGAAAATCAAGAATATTAATCTCTATAATTAACTGTGCTGTTGGAATGAAAAATTACATTTTGGCGGTAGATATATTGGAAGAACTGAGCAAATCACACGATTGGACAGCAGAGCAATTACAAATATTTCGATCTAGCATAGGAAGAATACATTTGTTTCTCGGGGATGTATCTACTGCAGAAATATTATTAAATAATAGAGTAGTGGAAACGACTACGATTACTGTTAGAGAATTGGTAGATAAAGGCTTAATAGCGGTAGCTAAAAACTGTTTTCAAGGAGCATTCAATTATTTTCGAGCAGCATCCTCTATGGATACCACTAACGTAATGCTGATCAATAATATGGCTGTTTGTCTTCTTTATACTGGTCAGCTTAAAGCTGCAGTACATTTGTATGAAAATGCGGTAGCAAGAAATCCTATGAAAAGCTTACAAGAACCAATATTGTTGAACATGTGTACTTCCTACGAGTTACATACCAATCATTGTAAGCAAACCAAACTACATTTACTAAGGCAGCTAAATAAACACAAAGGTGATGCTATTGACATCCAATGTTTAAAACTTGGCATGTAATTATTTCAAAAACGAAAGAAAGAGAAATATCTTTAAGAGAATTTAATAAATTTACGAGATGTTTAATATAAAAAAAGTAATAGGTATATAATATATATATACACACACTGTATATTTTAAAATAATTCTATTTCCCGGACTATAATCGTTTTTAAAAATAAATATTCTTTTTTCGTAAGAATCGTAGTCGTCCTGAATATAAACACGCATTTTAATTTTAATTTTAAGAAAAATAATTTGAGAACAAACATCGTCACAGAGGAATAAGAGATGTATTAACAAACAAACCAAAATAATAAGAAATTCTACATTAGCGTCAAAGTAAAATAGCTTTTATTACATCAGGAAACGAAGACAATTTAATCAACGATCAACAAGTGCTAAAGTTCGTCCTCTCCATTACTATTTTTTTTCTTTTATTCTTTTACTCTTTTCTATCTCAAATCCTTCCTTCGATTCCTGTATTATTTCTTATCATCTATTCTGCCGTCGTATCCACATACCTCTCTCTCTCTCTCTCTCTCTCTCTCTCTCTTTGCATTTAATTGCTTCAACCAATCCAATCCAATCCTACAATTATGAATTCATCCTCTATTCGTTATTTAATATTTCGTTACTTTATTGACTTATTCCAAAAGCGTGTTTTAATTAACGTTTACTGAAAATATATATACTACTACGTAAGAATAGGAATACACGTCTTGAATTTCGTTCATTATTTTTCATTATTCGTTTAACGATTATCGTGCATTACTGTTGTTAATTAAGCATATACACTCTTCTTCTCTTTGCATATACCTTTTTATTTCCTTTTTCTTTTTTTTCCTTTCTTTCTCTTCACCCCTCACTCTCTCTCACTCACCTTTCTCTGCCTTCTTCTTTCTTTCTTTCTCTCTCTTTTCCTTCTTTAACCCATCCACCCATTCTCTCTCTCTCTTTCTCTCTCAGCGCACACACACAGAGCATACACTCACGCGCAAATGCTAGTTTTTAAGTAATTAACACCTTGCGCTATCGCGTTACATAATAGCACATGTTTGATCGAATTTCAAAACTGCATTCTCTCTCCCTGCAGAAAAAAAGGCACGAACTGGCGGAAAGGTCGGCCTAACTTTATAATATTTCATTTTTTTTTTTTTTTTTATTTATGGATGGAACTTATACGTCACAATACATTATTCATTTCCTTTTCCCCCTTTTCTTTTCTTTTCTTTTTTTTTTTATAGTTTATCTCTTCTTTTATCTTATTTCCTCTTTGTCGATCTTTTTCCTTTTACTTTAACTTTTTTTCTTTCTTTATTTATTTATTTTGTTCTTTTATATAATAATTCCGCAGTAACACACACGAATGATCTATGGATGATGATGACACTTCTCCATCGATCAATTTTTATTCTAGTCAGCAAAGTAGCGTTTTTTAGGAGGTGCCGTCTTACATCGATTTTTCTTTTCTTTGTTTTCTTTTTTTTTTTTTAAATAATTTATGACAATAATATACGTGTGAATTTTTGGTAATATTTTCTTTTACTATTTTATATTCGTATTTTTGTTTT
Organism: Polistes fuscatus; assembly: GCF_010416935.1. Classification (NCBI taxonomy): domain Eukaryota; kingdom Metazoa; phylum Arthropoda; class Insecta; order Hymenoptera; family Vespidae; genus Polistes; species Polistes fuscatus. The sequence goes on along the minus strand of NW_025113107.1, from coordinate 16,543,595 downwards.
TTAAATTAACAAGCAATGTGTCAATGGAAATGATTCAATATTTTTTAATACAATGATTTATCAAAATATTTTTTTTTTATGTAACTAATTACATTCTTTCATTTTCTCTTTTTCTTTGACGATTAACGTAACTGATTAAAGAAAATGATTTGTTTGGATATTTTTATATATATATATATATTAATGTTGCACTGGAATTATTTAAAAAAATGACATTTGTTTGACGGTATTGTTGAGGTACATGGAGTATAGAAAATTAATAATCTCTGTGTAACTCGAAAATTCATTGTCAGAAATATATATATATATATATATATATATATATGTATATACATACATAATATATTAGGGCTTTTATATTTAAATATATAAAAAATATATATAATAAATGCACGTTTCAAATATGTTAAATAGGAAATTATTAGAATCATATATTATTCGAGATTAAATTAAAATATATATTTGAAATCCATTTGTAAGATTTTCAATCGCAATTTTAATCTCGTATTAATTTAAATTAATTAAATTCGCGTATAATAAGAATAGATTAAATTTAGGATAGAAATTATACACCTTTTATGATGTATAATATTTAGAAAAGTAAAAAGGCGGATTTGATTTACTGTATCTATAAGAATGGAGATTATTAATTTGTCATTAATTTTGAAAATGAATTTGAAAAAGTAAAAATATTAACTTAGTTAGTCTTATAGAAAATAAGCCATAGTACTTTTATGTACATACATAAATTACAAATACATTGTGTATGTGATACGCAGCCCCATTAAGAAATTGATTTAGAAATTTAACTAAATCGCTGATTTAATATTCCATGGGATCTCTTTTTTTTTCTTTCTTTCTTTCTTTTTTATTTATTTATTTATTTATTTATTTTTTGATCGAGTCGTACTATATACTGTAAATATAAAAATGACTCGATCAAAATTCATTATAGTCAGTCAGCCTTTGATATTATTTTACAATTGAAATTCGTTTCTATTTCCAAATCAAATCCTTTTTAAAATTAACTTTTTTCTTATTCTTGTTGTTTTATATAGTCCATCAACTTATAAATCAAATAGAATAGTTAGGAATTGTTGCATTCTAGAGAACCAATTTTATAAATCGTTAAAAAAGAAAAAATCTTTCGAAGTTTGGCACTGCCTGTCCGATGCACCACTACGTTGCTAACTAAAATACGACCATTTTGTTTTCGATGAATATTTATCCCGTTTTGTTTCCTTTTTTCCACCTTTTTTCTCTCTCTCTCTCTCTCTTATATACCAAGTACGCGCTGTATATTACAATATCACCATAATAATAATAACATTCACGTCACTAGTTCTTTTTTTCCATTTTTTTTTTTTC